>NW_015112794.1:461859-466623 GCF_001443285.1 Poecilia latipinna | reverse complement strand
CGCTCTTCCAGTCTTTGCAAGTTTTCTTTTCCCCATCGTCTTTTTTTTTTTTTTTTTTTTTTTTCTCTTTTTGCGTTCAGTAGTGACTGTAATCAACATTCAGTGGCTTGCAGTGTCCCCAAAGACTCACCTACATTCAAAATAACTTATTTCTGAAATCTAAAGTTCAGATTGAGGTGTAGCTTGGTTTTTGTGTATCTGCATGCCTGTCTGTGTTCAGGTTACACATTTACATCCTCACATCCTTCACATTATCCCCAAAACATGTTAATTGGTAACTAAATTCAACCCTGTATGCACATTCACAATTTACTAATGGAATGTGCATGTGTGTGTGTTTTTTTAAGTTAAACCTGTAATGGACAGCCTTGTCCATCTGTCCGCTTGAATTCTTGTCCCATGAAAGCTAGAAAATACTCCATGCTTTATATATTGATTTGATGCTGAAGCATATGTTTGGCTCATAAGACTTTAGTTATTTTTAATAGATGGGGGTACAAAGCTTTGGGGCCTTTTTCATTTTTGTCATTTTAAAAGAGTGCAGTATATTTAGGCAAATCCATATTTTTATTTGTATTTTTTTTTTATAAAGAACAGTATTGTCATTATTCACTAAAGTAAATTTACTTTGCATGTTAGTAATATGTTAATCTTACTTTTCACATAAAACAACGCTCATCTTTACTTTTAAACGTGTTTTCAAAGCCCATCTCATCAGGATGCTCAGGAATATGTTTAAAAGTCAAGTCTCTACGGTGTTCACAAATGCAATAGATGGTAATGTGATAAAGCTAAAATTTACTTTTGAATGCCACAAACAAGTAGGATTATTGTTGATTTATTGTAACATAAAACATTTGAATTTAGCTGTGCTTTAATTGTAGTACTCGCACCATTTTCGTAGCTACAAAAAGACAGAACAACAGTATTTTTAAGACCACAAATATAAACAAAAGGCTATTAAAGTTGAGTTTTATTTTTTACTTGTTGAAATTCCTAAAGGTTTAAAAAAAGAAAAAGATCTGTATCATCCGGTTGGCAGTGGGCATAAAAAGCTTGATTGGTGCATCTCAGTTTTAAAATGCCCATGTCTTTATGTTATTGGTTAAATATGTGTCGGTCATCCCAAATTTGACTTTTCTTTTGTGTGTCGCGTGTGAGGAGGAGACATTGAGGTATTACAGTTTTGCTGCAGCACTATTGAAAATACCTCAAATCACCAGAAGTGTATCTTTTCAGCAAGTTAATGTCAGTGTTTGTTTCAAGTCAGGGTACACGGTTTCGGATAATCCAGAGAAGATGCGAGTGTGAGCTTTGGTGTTACATCTAGGATACTGTTTTCCAAAATCCCAACCTGTGGACGCAATTGAATGCAGAATTATGTCGGGAGAAAACTAACTCGTGGATCTGTGATCATGAAGGAATTTTGTTGTCTGATTTGTGCAGCAGTGCTTCTTGTTTCGTGTTGTCCACATGACGGTTCCTACCTCCACTATTAAATGGCAGTGATTGTTAAATGATCCGAGGCTTTGGCAGGTTGAAGTTAATCTCAGTGCAATGTAAGCAATTATATTTTTAGAACTTGTATCCTCCCATGTTAATAAATTTTATAAATTATTTTGGGAATATTTAGGTTTAACGGTCATATTGACTTGATAAACAGGTGAACTTTTCTATTATAGTGCTCAAAATCACACCACAGCAGTTTATCTGCTTGCAGGTGGGAAGGGTTAACTGTTCACAACTTAGCTTTTTATAACATTCAGTAAAACACATTTGTACTTTTGATACAGTGTAGAAAGCGGACTTGTATAGAGAAAAAGAAGTGTGTACATACAGTAATGAGTGAAACCTGGATTCACAGCATCCTTCGAAGCCATTACATCTGTTCAGCATGCAGTGGCCTACATGCCTTGCTGTTACGTTTACATGAAGTACTTACAAATAAACAGGTGCATTTAATGAAACATCTGCTCCGTCTTGTGTTTTTTGCAGCATTAAACATTTGTATTTGGGTGACGCTGGCATTTAAAAGTGACGGGTCATACTTCACACAAGTCACCCAAATGAGCAGTGTCCAGCCAATAAGCAACAACCACTAGAGGATGACCTCATGCTCTCAGAAAATCAAGCCCAGCCCATCTTGGTATAAAAAGCTCTTCTTGTATTTGGAGAGCTGCAAATATTTTTTTTTTTAATTAAGACAGCAAAGGGAGAAGCAAGATGCCAGCAATCTGCAGAGGGGGATTTTTGTCTTCTTTCATCCTTATCTCCTATATCGCGATGACAACCTCGGTGATGCTTGATTTAACCGAACTGAAAAACAAAGTATCCCAGCTCAAGGTGAATCCCAGAGGAAATCTCTGGGCAACAGGTAAGAACATTTTAAAACTGCTGAAAAATGTAATTTTGTCTCAATAGAGGCAGTTTTAATTGGGAGTCTGCATTTTTCTTTTTTTATTATTATAGGCCATTTCATGGGAAAGAAAAGTGTGGATAGCTCCTTACTGGAAAGTGTCTTTGAGAATGTCGATGTTCCATCTGAAGACAGAGATGTGAATCCTGTGGCAAGAGTGGAAGATGTGCAGGCACTGATCACCAAGATGTTGAGGGCCGCTCGGCAAACAAGAAAACACACACTGGAAATGTTAGCCTGACTTTATCATATTATTGTTTACTGTTAATTCATTGTATCATTTAAATCACTGTAAGTTTTATTGATTGGAAATATTTTTATTACTACTACTTATCGTCAGTACTGTCCTTCTCACTATTGTTATGTTGCTTTTTTGTAATGCTTTTATAATAATTCTTTAATTATAATTAAATTAATTGTAATTAAATTAATTTGATTATAATCAAATTATTATTTCATTTAATTATAATTTAATTTTACAATTATTTTATAATGATTATTTAGTACTTTTTTCACATCTAAAGGTTACAATTACTAGTATTATTTTGCTGTTTTTACAAAAAAAAATTCTAGTGGATATTTTTATTACCACAATTATTACCATACTACAGCACTACTTTTATATCGTTGTTTTGGCTATTTTATTATAATTAATATTTAACATGAAGTTATATCTTATTACTAATATCTTCATTTTATTTGCTATTATTACAGTTACTGCACTATCTCACAATATATATATATTTTTGTCTTAATATAGAGAAAGAGGAGATCCAGCTTGAAGAAACCAACCTCTTACCTGCAACAATACGAGCACCAACTGATGAAGATCATAGATCTATTATTTTTGTCAAGTAAAAAAAAAAGACTGTAATCTAAGCAAGGTGTTGTTTTTTTTTCTTGTAATATTTATTACGTTCCATTCGTCTTTGTGTTTGTTATTCAAAATATACCTGTTTCCTTCTTAACATGCTGTATATTTCTGTTTCAATAAAAAGTGCAAAGAAGTTGTATGTAATGTGTGTCATATTAATGTTTTTTTTTTTAATAATGGGTGGCTTTGGGTGTTTTGGCGCCCCCTTTCGGTATGTCTGCTAATCATATCCGGGTGACAGAGCTGAGCATCAACGTGCTGGTCCCCATGTTACTAAACTAACCAGCAGCAGTTATGCCTTTAGTAGTAATGTGCGGATACCCGTGTAGTGGTAAAACACGGAGGGCAGAAGAACTGAAGGCGCATTTTGAAGAGACCACCGACCGACAGGTTCACATAGTCGGAGACCGAGCTCTGGGCGTTGATAGAAACAGTGTTTATGCAGGCAAGTTCGGCTAGCTTCGTTCCCATTCACTATTGTTCGGTGCTGTTCGCTTTCTCTGAACTTTCCGACGCGCTGGCAAATCGTCTTAAAAGTTATTGGCGTCATACTTTGGCTTTATCCCACTCTGTTAAATTGTTTGCGACCCGGGCATGTTTTATTCGAGTGCCAGGATACAGTGGCATGTAAATGCTTGATCCGGGTTTTTAAATATAATCGCGTCTCAGCTGGTGGGAAATTAGCGAAAAAATTGATCTGAAACCTGATTCACACATATGCAGACATGGTGTGTTACAATTTTTCTACCTGGCTCCCCTGTGCTAATTTAACCAATAGCCCTTAATCCTTTATCTTTATTATAAAAGTTTAGGGTATATAGCGCAAACTAAGTCATAAATCATATTTCTGAAATATCATAACATTTTATTTCTCACAATCCACCTTCTGTAATGTGACTTTTTTTTACATTGAGCTAATTCAAAAATATTTTCATTGTTTGATCCCAAATCAGACTCACGAATTGATTTATTAGTAATATTTTAGGTGTATAAAGAAAATAGAACATTTGTTGAAGGTGGAACAAAGATATGTAAGTTCTATGTTTTATATGGTGCTTATGCATCCCCCTTTCATGCCACCTTTCTGCCCATATGGTTTACATCAAAAATAGCCAATCCTGAAGACTTCTTGTACAGCTACTTTGACTACTAAGAATAACAAAAAACATAATGTAGTAAAACACAGCAGTGAATATATGGTTAACTTTGTGGAGCACTGAAGTCGGATGGTTAGTGTTATAGTGAATTGTTATGGATTAAACTTGCAGTTTTGTTGCAGATTCCCAAAAAGAGAAGGATACAAGAGCATCTCTAAAAGCTGAAGTAGAGAGGTAGGTTTACCCTCACCTCTCTTCCACCACATGCAGGCTGTTACAAGACGTTCTTTAAAATTTTCCTTTTTTTTTTTTTTTTTTTTTTTTTTCCACACTTTTTTTGTATTTTTTTTAGAAATTAACAATATGAACCACATTTT
>NW_015112794.1:454145-458788 GCF_001443285.1 Poecilia latipinna | reverse complement strand
TTAATTTTTTTTTTTTTTTTTTTTTTTTTTTTTTTTACACACTATTTTTGTCCTTTTTTTCAGGAAGGTCAATAGGGACAACATTGTAATTTTAGACTCATTGAATTACATAAAAGGTATATGTCAAGAGTTACACAAGTTGTGCGAATTCTCATTTTAAGCACTGTGATGTAACCTATTAACATGTCTCACAGGTTACCGCTACGAATTGTTCTGTCTGACTAAGCATGCGCAGACGCCGCACTGCCTGGTAAGAATGCGGGTGGGGGGAAAAAAAATAACCTATGGATTATAATGACATGCGTCGGTGTAACTAATACTGGGGGTATTTTGATGAAGGTGCACTGTTTGACATCAAGTGAAGAAAGCTCATTGTGGAACAAAAACAGAGAAGCTGCAGAGCAATACAGCCAGGACATGTGAGTAAGAAGTTTCTACACAATGAATTAATAACAGTGATGATTAATTTGTTACATTAAAGTGTCATTTTCTTTGTGCTTTGGGTTTATTTTTAGCTTTGACGCACTAGTTCAGAGGTTTGAAGCACCAGACTCCAGGAACAGATGGGACAGTCCTCTCTTCACTGTCCTCAAAGACGACGTTCCTCCTCTTGAAGCCGTTTCTGACGCGCTTTTTAAGAGAAAAGCCCCCCCGCCTAATCAGTCCACCCAGAGCGTAAGGAAATTCACAAAAGCCATATTGTTTGATGCGATGTGTGTAATCGCTCTGAGAGTAACAAAGTGGATTTCTTTCCTTTTTTTTTTCGCTCACAGCAACCCCTCTCCTCAACAAACTTCCTGTATGAGTTGGACAAAATCACACAGGATGTTTTAATGGTACGTCCTCCTTTATATTTCTGTCAATTTTTATTTTATTTTTTTTCGGTGGGTCTGACGTTCTACCAGTTTGAGATTGACTCATAATTTAGGAAACATCTTTAAAGCAAGTCTTAAAGACTCAAGCAGACTTGTAGACTATGACAGATTATCATTTCCTGTGCTTCAGACCAAGCAAGCTGATAATATCAATTTGTTGCCTGAGAGTAATTATCTTTATAAAGCACCAAACAGAATTAATACACAATTATTTCTCTATCTTTGGATGAGCTCATTTTTAAATGATAAAAAAAAGCTTCCTGTATGGCAATTTTTTTATTTTTTTTTTAGTTACTGTTCCTTTATAGTTTTTATTATAGTCAATCATCATTCAGTTATCGTTATTGTTGTTATTATTGTTCAGTTATCTATTTTCTCCCCACTGTGCTGTTTAATAAAGGCAATACAAATCTTTCAGGCAATTTTTAACGCCCAGAAAACAAGTGTCCCTGGAGACCTCGTCTCAGTTCCAGGAGCTACAGAAAAGATATCCTTTATGCTTCGAACCAAGGGTGACGTTTGTTTTTTTTTTTTTTCTGACTGCTGTGACGTCTCACTTCCAGGTAAGTTTAATTGCGCAACGTCGGTGGGTTCATTTAATATTCTCGTCTGATGAAGGAAGTCACATTTGCTTGCAGATGGGGAGGCAAAGGCCTCATCATCAAAGACCCCATAAACACTCCTGAGCTGAAGGCAGAGCAGCAAGCCAAGGTAAAGGTCTCATCTGTAATAAAATGCTGAGAGACGTGACTGGTGGGAAGCAACCAAATGCTCCCGGTGGCTTCTCTGTGACGCTCCTTCTCAGAAGCAAACACTTTGATTATTTCTTCACCTTTGAACACGTCCGTCCGAGCAGGAGCTGATTTAAAAGCTCTGTGTTGGTCTGCCTTCAGTGATGGGTGCATAATTGAAGTTCCACATTACGTCAGTGGCGTATTTGCTGTGTGGTCGTGTAGCTTTCATGTGGGTTGCTTTAGAAACACAAACTTTCTGTCTGGTTTCTCTGAACAACTTTATGTCCTTAACCCATAAATGAAACGTGGAGCTGACCAGGACCGTCAACATGGCCGAGCTGAGGAAACTACGGCGCCAGTTCATCAGTTACAGCAAGATGCACCCGACGGAGAAAACGGGGCAGATTGCCAACATGTTTGTTCAGTATTTAAATAAGGGTCTTCATTAAATTAAAGAGCTGGATGGGTTTTTTTTTCTGCTTCTTGACAAGTGCAGATGTTTAAATGTATTGCTGTATCGTCTTTATCTTTTTTTTTATTTTTTTTTTTTAATTAAAATAAGGTAGAAATTGATTTGAGTACTTCTGTTTATTAAATGAAAGTGCAAAATTTAGCTATAAAAGCGAATTATCTGCTATATCTAGACGATTGGAGAGGCTGGGGGTAAATACTTCACATACATAATTAATATAATTGCATGATTATGAATGCATGAAACAAGTATGAGGGGTGTCTCATATGCCATGTCTATACTAGATAGACATGGCATTTACAGTTTCCTATATGTAATTATATATTGAGTCACATCAATTATAATTTTGAACTATTTGTGTCAGAAATCTCTTCATTAACGGGATTCATGAGCAAAATCTTCCTGAATAAAATTCCTTCAACATTTGAGTCTTTGTGTAAGAAGATTGTCTCAGGATCAATAAACAAGACAGATTTTAACTGTTTCTCTTTTGGATATTAAATATAATGTGCAAACACTACATCAGGTTTCAATAAATTATATCCCATGCGTCTGCTTTATAAATAGGTGTTTATTGAACAAAAGCTGAAACATTTAAATATTTTTACAAGTTCAGTGCATTTTTTAAAATGCTAATAATGCAAGAAGTATAGCAGCAAAATAAAGAGACTTAACAAAACAACATATTTATAAAAGAGGCAGTATTTACAGAATTGTGTTAATTATTGTTGTGTCTTAATCAACTTTTTTCTTCTTCAGAGACACGGCAGTGCCGAAGATCCGGTCCCAGTGGCTGAAGAAGGGAGCGTAGTTGCTGCTGGGCTTCTGGTGGTGCAAGTCGTGGGCCGGGGCCCCCCCCAGCAGACCGAAGGGCACCAGGTGGTTCAGGGTCCAGGGCAGGTCGTAGCCTATGTGGTCCTCCACGGACATCCAGATGCTCAGAACTGTGATGCACCATGTGCTCAGTGGGTGACACCTCAAAAGAATCGGGTCCAGGTTGCTCCAGAAGCCCACGGTCATCAGTTCTGGAATGCTGAGCTGCTCCGTGGACCAGGAGAATGGAGCCATGTACTCATGGTGGACTGCATGCACCCAGCGGTACAGCTGCAGGTTCTTGTGGTGCACAAAGTGCCAGATGAAGTACTGGGTGTCAAAGAGGAGCAGTATAGCCAGTCCTTCGGTGAACAACTGGTATAACGTAGGAGCATCTCGCGGCAGCGTTGGTGTTGGCAGTATGAACATGCCGATTATGACAGCCGGTAAAACAAAAAAAATGTGGTTATAGAGAGATGTCATGAAGCTCTTGGCCATCATTCCCAGCGTTGGCCTCCTGTCTTGCTGGATCTTATACTTGTGGAACAAAGGGACCCTTTCCCCCAAGAGGTCCAACACAGCAAAGGGCAAACTAAAGCAAAAGTAGCTGGAGAAGGCAAGGATGACGGGCAAAAAGGGAGACGAGACGAGAGACAGGTGGTGAAGAAGCAGATGGTCCCAGAAGGGCTGCAGGAGACGGTCGGACGCCCTGAAATGAGGGGACCTCAGAGAGAGCTCGCTGATGTTCAGCATCTTTCTGTTTGGGTCTGCTGCTGCTGCTGCTGCTGCTGATCGAGATGAGATCTGGCTTTATATAGTGGAGATCAACAAACAGGACTTTGCTCTCAGCCAAAAAAAAAAAAAGAAACGCCTTCTTTTCTCCTCACAAGAGCTCAACGTGTGCCAAAACATACCTACGTGAGCTTACCAAGCACGTTCATTAGACACAAGAAACAATGAGCTTCAGATTAGGTTTAATCCAGCATAAATAGAAGACAGATCAAGAGTGTTCGTTTTAACTTTTTCATGCATGAATTATGATCCTTTATGTCAGGATTTTTTTTCAAAAATGTTATTGATTTTCTTAATACATAAAAAAAGTAGGAATTTATTTATTTATTTATTTTTTTTTTTACAAACGTTATTTGAAAAATACATCAGCAGTATTGTTCTTTAGGGGTTATCTGATGTCACAATATTTTTTTTCCTGCAAGAGTCATCTACAGTAGAAGAAGGAACCGGGTCAGTTGATGTGCTTTTTTGTCTGTTGGCAATATTGGATTTAACAAAAATAATTTCTTGCATTTGCAGCTGATGGCCAGTAGTTGATAGTGTATTTCATGATGCATTAGTGTCCACTTCAGTGGTCTGTTTGCATTTATAACATAAAAATTCACAAGAAGCACAAGAGAATTGCTTTTACTTTGCTGTCCACTGTAGTGACCACAATGCATGAAAAGGTTAATCCCATCAAAATCACTGTTTACACATTTTTATATCTGTCTTGAACAGATATTTGCAGAAATGCTGATTGGTGTCGATTCGTTTTGAAATTGACACATTGATGTATTTTAATGCAATGATCTGAAAACAGGACAGCACACTGTACCGAGAATTCCTCCATATTAGCTTGGAGGAATGCAACACATTCCTCCCAACGGAACAGCATGAACCCATTCCTGTTGGTGGGTTTCCTGAAATGTGCTGTTTGCTTTCGCAGTTTCTCTGAGATTAGGGTCAGCTCTTTGA
>NW_015112794.1:329375-450136 GCF_001443285.1 Poecilia latipinna | reverse complement strand
GGTCAAAGTGGGACATCTTGTTTGTACACAAGCTTTGTTCTATTACTTTTTGCTGAGCTTGTGCCATTTGGAGGTTAAGTGAACACCACTCATTAAACTGGAAACACTTTACACTGTTAACATGCAGGTACAGGATCTGCTGTTAAGTATTAGTGAGATAAGTTTTATACTGAAAAAAGAGCTTTCTTTTGTCGAGAATTTATTTCGTAATTATTTAAACATTTGTGTTGTTTTCTCGCCGTAGCCTTTAAAATACCAGAATAGGTACAGACGTCTATATTTTTGTCTGATGGCATCGTTGCAAAATATTAAATTCAATGTTATGATCAGTTACTCAGTAGTTAGCCTTTTTCTGAAATACTTTGACTTGATTCATTTCTTAGATGGCTACTTTTTACTTTGAGTAAAATATGCTGAAGTAGTGTGACTTTTATACTGGAGTATGATTTTTGGCTACTCTACCCAACTCTGGATATGACCAACCCTGTGCATCACACAAATGCTGCTTATTTTTATAATTCATCTATAATTAGATATTATGCACCCACCTAATCTCCTCCAACAAAATGCTAACTAGAAATATAAACCGTCTAAAGCAACAAAATTAGGGAGGTTGAATTGACAACCCTAACTTTAAAATATTTTATCAGCACACAGCACCTCAGTTTCTACTTTAGTAAGTCGGATTGGATTTGTTTCCTTCTATTAAGTAATTTAAGCTGTTTAACTCAATGTAAAATACAAAAAAATAAATCTGTACATTGTATTTCCTATCAAGTAAGCAACATCTTTTTCATGGAAGTCCATGTCAAGGCTTGAGACAACTTGGACTACTGTAATTGTTTTTTTTATATATATTTTTTTATTCAAAAAAGTACAAAGTAAGGTACATAAAAATACGGTAACATGAATTGAATTTGCTTTAATTTGCTTGAGACAACTTGGACTAATTGTTTCCAAAGATGGTTTATAAGGGTGAATGAAACAATGAATATTGCGGTTAAAATCAGCTTTGTTTCCTGCCGAGATTTCAATTTAAATTTTAAACTCGTGGGTTCTAATCTCACTAGTAATAGATCAAAGACTCTCATCAGTGGACCTGGATGTTAAACTTGGCCTTAGAGTTGTGATTCCATCACAGATGTAGAATGTTTCTCTGGATGAAGTTTCAAAAGACATAAGGAAAAAAAAAACACATGGAATAATCAATAGAACGTGATTTATTTTAAGAGATCAAAATAGTTGAAATCATTGTGGTTTATGAATTATGCCATTTATTCACAACAATAGCAAAAAGGCTCTTCTTTACTTCTTCTCGCTGGCCGCCTTCCTTGAAACCGTTTTGTTGGTGTTGGTGTGTTTTTGTCGATCATTTCTACAGAGAGAAGAGAGCAAATCTTTTAGGCACCATCATCCATCCTGGTACTGAACTTTGCCAAAGACGTCAGTTTATGCCATGTGGAGTTGTACCTGCTCATTTTGACTTTATTTCTGCATCCCAGCCCTCCCTCCCAGTGGCTGGTGTGCGTGCCTCTCGTCATCATGCTCCCACAGCTGACGCAAGGCTTTCCGTTACCGAACGGCTGCAACGTCAAACAGCGGAAACTCGATTTAAAAAAAAAAAAAAAAAACAGCAAATCTTCAAAACAAAAAGCTTGTTGTTGTTGTTTCATCTTTAAATCTAATTGAATGAAAATGTATCCTTCACCTGCTCTTTGGCACAAAATCCACAGATCATCCTGGTGGCGAGTTCCATGGGATGGTCCTGATTCTCGTCATGGCACACATCACAGGCATAAGCCCGACCACAGCAGGGAAACCTGGCGATATGAGGGGGAGATTGTTTCCAGGGCTGCGACATTGATAGCAACGTTAAATAAGGCAAGGCAAGGCAATTTTATTTATATAGCACCTTTCAGTCAAAGACAATTCAAAGTGCTTTTACAGAGAAACAATACCAATCAGACAAGAAACACACAAAAAAAAAAAAAAAATTCAAGAATAGGCAACTTCAAAAAGAAATGTTTTTAACCTTGTTTTAAATAAACTCAAAGTTGGGGCACTAAATAAGGGTCACTATAGGGACGATACCTGAGCCAGCGATGGCTCTGCTTGAAATGTTTACACGTTCCTTTATCCGGCAGCGGCTTCCCCTTCTGGACTGCCGGATCTCTTATTGTTTTGTAGCTGACGCCACTCGGACCTGCGGGGAGGAATAATTGGGTGCAGCGGAAGTTAACGGCGGTCTGGAAGCGTACTAATGCTAATACTTTAGGTTTTTCCACTCGCTGAGCGGCTTTTTGAACAACATTATGTAAGTTTGGTTGGAAATCCAACTGGGGCAACCTTCTTGTTGTAAGATTATGAACCTTTTGCTGATCCATGTGAAAGCAAAGTGGGCTCTGACCTGTTTTGCTGGAGGAGCGAGGCTGAATGTACTGGAACCTCGTGCTCTCAGCCAGGATGCTGAGTTTGCTGTGGCAGTTCTCACAGTTGAACTCCTTCGTTTGTCCATAAAAAACGCTCTAATAAAAAAAAATAAAAATAAAAAAAAGAGAGAAAAGAAGTTAAGTACATTATATATACTCCGCCCTTCTTCGATGGCCTTTTCTGATGTTCATCACCTCCACCGGGATCTCCTCAGAGCAGCTGAGGCATCCCACAGTCAGGTCGCAGTCCTGAAGTACAAGGTCAGAGGCGGTGGCGTTTTGAAGGTCCAGGTATCCCAGGACGTCGCTGTAATGGTGGATCATGCAGGGCCTGAATGCAGCATTTATGCCCGCATCACACTTGTCACACTGAGCCGAGCAGGCTGTCCTTCCAGTAAGGGTCAGATCTGCAGTCACCTTGCACCTGAAGCCAACAAAAAGCAGCGACTGGTCAGGTTCCACTCTCAGAATCAGATCAAAAGGAAATAATTCATTTTTGTGTGTTCAGATAAATGACCTGTTACACTGCAGACAAACAGTAATCCGTTGGGCAGTAACGGTGGCAGTGTTTTCCCCCAGCCTGAGGCCCAGCAACTTGACCTCGGTGCCTCTGCGGGGATCGCTGATTCTGATGTTCTCCACCAGATGGCTCGCATCTTCCTCCAGCAGCTGACCTTCGTCACTCTGTATGGGCTTCTGGTGCTCTTCTTCCTCGGAGTCCACATCTTCTATCTTTTCAGTCGAGTTATGGGCGTCCTCGTCACCGGCGACACCAGAAGCAGGGTCGGAGGTTTCAGTCACCGAAATCTGGAGTTCCTGGTACGTTATAAACTGCAGGCCAGCTTTTTCTAAATCAATGTCTTTCTTAAGCTGGAACAGAGGCAAAACAACAAGGATTGATGAACTGTATTTTGATCAAGTTCTGCAGTAAACTCTTCAAGGAGAATTACAAATGAAAGGAGAGCTGACCCTCTATCATGGCAGTCAGATTTCCTCCAAATATAACCTTTTCTAAAAAAATTTTTGTTAATCTATAAAAATGCTGCAGGCAATCAGTGGATGTCTCTGACAGTTTTGCAAATCTAGAGACTGAATATATTTTCCAATCTCTTTTGCAAGTCGCCTATGTGCACTTAGACTGGACCATTCAATCCTGAATATTCTTTTATCTAAATAATCCAAGGTTCAATTCATGGGACTAATTTCTAGTATTTTTAAAAACTATTTTATGATTCCCATATTTATAATGACCAACTTTCAGCTATTTCTGTAGAGGTCAAGCTTGAAATAATAACACTTGTAAAAAAAAAAACCCACAAACTATTAGCTCAATTAAAAAAAAAGAAAAGAAATAAAACAAATTGATGAATTTTTCTTCTTTCCATGTTTAATTGTCCTCTTTCATATGTATCCAGACGTCAAAAATAATTATTTTCATTCATTTTTACTGAATTTTCCCTTGTAGACTTCAGCCTCACCTGTCTGGCTCCTTCGGTGAACAGCCTCTCCAAGCTCCGATCCAGCCAGCGAAGAAAAGGACGAAACAGCAGCTCCACCTTTCCCAGCAGCTGATTGGTAGCATGCTTAGCCTGAAGCCACTCCAGAGATGCTTCCTGCACATGCCTGCACAGCCAAACATGTACAGAAATGCCTGTAATATTACAGGCAACACTTAACTGTACGTGCAAAAAATAAAAATAAAAAATAAATCTACTTTGCCATGACTGAAGGCAAGTTCTGGTCCAGTGGGATCTCTAATGTGAAAATCTGTGGAAATATAAAGATCAAGAGGTGTTTATTGCATGTCAGGTAGTTAACATGATATTGTGTCATGTTTTCTTAGAGGTAAAACTGTGTTCTTTACCTCAAGGGGATAGTTGTCTGGGAAGCTAACCATAATGTCAACTTCTTTTAGATCAAAAGGCTGTAATAACGCAAAAACAAACGATCAAATCACTTGTTTCAACAGGCTGGATATAGATCCAGTACCGCAACTCATGTTTGTTCATTAACAATAATAAAATGTACCGGGATAAACTATAAAGATAATGTTTTTAATGAACAACAAGACTGTTACCCAGTCTGGATCCGTGGCCTCTACAGAAGCCCTGTAATATGTCAGTTTGCCGTCACTTCTCTCCTGAATGATCAGTTGATCTTTGGGGAAACGCTTCTTCAGCTGCCTGATCTCCGTGTCTCGCAGCTGCTTGGCCGTGTCCTCGGTCATTTCGCACAACTTCACCTCCTGCAGGCCACCGGGATGGGGCTCCGGAGGATGGCAGGGTGTGGATTTACTCTGAATAGCAGTAACAGATGGGTCGTCCAATGGAGGTAACTGTGGCGGGTGCCAGAAGCGACATCTGTCCTCCATGGTGCAATGTCCAGAGAGAAAGTAGCGGCAAGGGCGGCGGGCAGAGCCTGGGGCAAACTTTGGGTTGTGGGCAAGTGCCGAATTGTCTCCCTCAAGTTGACCACCGTCCTGAGAGTTTGAGGGAGTAAAATCAGGCTGGCTGGGTGTCTCAAAACTTTTCTTTTCATGATCTTTTTCATCTTCTCTTACATGCAGAAATCTACACCTCTTGCCAAAATGACAGTGCCGTCCTTGGGAGAAGAAGCGGCACAGCTGCTGTGTTTGTGGAAATGACTCAGCTTTTTCCTCTTCAGTTTTCACTTCTCCCTCATTCTCCATTGTTAAAACCTGAGGGAAAGTACACAGTTTCTGTTTTTCAAATAATTGACACGTAGTAGTTTCTCTAGTGAAGCAACAGCAATAATTAGACATTTTAATATTAAAGCAGTGCTCTCACAGAAAAAAATTGTCAACACTCCTTTTATTAAATTAAAAATATATTTTAAAAAAAATATACCAAATATTTTTTTCCACTAAAACAATGATGGAAATTCTTAGAGAGACAGATTAAAAACATGCTTTTTAAAATAGAAATATGCAAATGAATAACAGTTTAAAACCGAAGAAAAATAAAGAATAAGTAAAATATCAAAACAGTTAATTTCTTTTTTTTTTCCTACATATTTGTGGGATATTTAGTGTGCAACCATTTTATTTCACATGGTTGTGATATTGAGCAATTAAAGATATGTTTCTTCGTGATTTTTAATCTAGAAGATAAAATGATTGCCAGATCATCTAATTTTAGCATTAGCGTAAACTAAAATAACTTCGTTCAACTCACGGTTATTGGACAAGTGTTTCAATGAGTTAATTCACGAAAATGATGTTTTTGTGGGAATGTAGCCTTACCTCAAATCCACTTAGACGCAGTGAAACACTTTTTCGGAGTAAGACAAGCTCCGCAGTATTTTAGAGCTTCTGGATAAAGGTGGACTTTAGCAACTGTCAGCTAACTACACAGTTAACTCTACATAACGCCCTTTCTTCTTCTTTAGGGATTGGCTGGCACTCCTCTTGTAGAAGTATATTCTTTTGTTATTGTCGCTTCCGTGACTTTTCACCTGCAATTCAACAGGTACACTTAGTGAAACGCCTTCTACCAAGTGTAAATGATTAACTTCTACTGTGGGTGCCAAGAAGAACCGTCTTTACTTGCGTTGTAACTTGAGACTCTACCGCCACCTAGTGTCCCGGAAGATGAGAACATGACATTTTCTAAGTTCTTTTTCTGCACTTAATATTTTTTAAAGGAAGCAGTTCAACTTTATCCTCATGCAGTTTTTTTTTTCATGGCGAACCCTCATAAACATTTGGATTCTAAAACGTATTTTATGTCTTTGAAAAAGTAACGTCTTATTTATTGATGAACCCACTAAGGAGTCTGATGTCTTCCTACTCCAATTAAAACAGCTGCATTGAATAGCTGCTTTTTAAGTTTATATCATTACCAGATTAGTAATTTCGATTTTAGCTTGTTTAGCAAAATACTGCAGAGCAGCATCTCACGACCTAATCCTACACTTCAGCATCCCCTTTAAAGATTTGCTTTAATTATTATAGTTTTGGCCGATACCTGATACTTCCCCATATGTGTGTAAATGTGTCCATGGTGGACACCGAATAGATCTGTGGAGTGTTTTTTTCTTGTTTCCTTTTTTTTAATGTTGTGCTAGACTAGTTTGAAAGCCAACTGGGGCAGCTTTGTTGAGGCCATTGCTGATTCACCTGGAAAACATGGAGAACTGGGCTCTGACCTATTTTGTTTGACTCATGAGTTGGAATATCCTCAGTTCTTGGAATCCCATAGGTGCTGAGCTTGCAGTGGCAGTGCTTGCAGCTAAACTCATTTTTGTTTGTCTGCAGGTCAGGTCACAGGGTCTGAAAGCAACATTTCTGGCTCCGTTGCAGTGTTACTGTCTGCCAAAAAAGTAAAAATGCTTAATTAAAAAAAAAAAAAAAAAAAATCAGCATATATAATTTATATCAAGTTAGTTTGTTTCATTTAACATGATCTAAAATACAATTCAACATTCTCTCTGAGCATTCAAACAAAATAAATAGTGATAGTTTTACTCAGGTGAATGACAGGTCTGTATAATACTTTGGCGCCACATAGTGGTAAAAGAATATGTAGGGGGTGTACATAATCGATATGAAGACACCCAATTCTATATTCAGTAGTATATAACTTAATAAAAGCTAATTAAATCTAATATATCAAAACATAAATTGCTAAATAAAGCAGTGGTGATACACAATAGGATTAAACATGATGGTAGTGTTAATCATTATGAGCTGTATTTTCTTTTTTTTCCCCCCTCTTAGCCTAGTAAAATGAGTAGTAGGGCTTTGAACTACAAAAAATAAGAGAAATCACAGCCCTTCTTGTTCTGATAAGCTTCAGTAAACATAATCACGGTCTGAACAGGCACTAACACTAATCCTTTAAGTTTTTGCATCACTGAGCAGCTTTTTAACCAATATTACGTAAGTTTGGTTGGAAATCCAACTGGGGCTATTACCTTGTTTTAGGGTCTTAAACCTCTGCTGAGCTGTCTGGAGACAGGCATAAGTGAGTTCTGAGCAGCTCTGTTAAAAGATAATTTCATCAATGCATCAAGTTTAAATGAATGGAAATAAAACCCATGATGAAATAAAAATTTATTTATTGACACTTTTGGTTATGTGACTATCCAGATGGCTAAAATAGATTTTGAAATAAAGTTTCTGTAACAAGAACAACTTGCCTTTTTAAAAATCAATAAACGCATGAATTAAAGCTTATATTCTTAAAAGAAATCTTTAAAAGAAAACATATTTATAGGTAAACTGAACAGCCTTGCTGAAGATTTTCAAAAAAAATATATTTTAAAAAAAAAAGATTGCTACAAATTTTACTGGCAAAATTCCAAATTTTCTTTGAGCACTTTATCCCTGCTCAGGGGGGAAGCTAATGTCTATCTCCAGCCGTCATTAAGTGAAACATAGGGCACACCATTATTTCTGACAAGGTCACCTTGTTGTTTTCAAGGGCGAGCATTCAGGTTGCACAAGGTCGAAGGGATATAATCTTTAGATCAATTTCCACAGTATTACAAAGAGTAATTTTATGTCAGGTGAACCATTTCTGGGCTGGTTTGGTCATATGCATTGTTCATTATCCAGATAAAATACAAAATAACAATTTTATTTCAAATTTCCTAGCATTTTAAAGAGTCCAGTGGCTTTTTATAGAGTTCAGAGTTTATTCTTTGGCAAAAAATAATAGACTAAACTGGTCTATAGACAGTTAGCACTATCAGTAGACTAAACTGATAATTACTAATATTACTAACCAAAATGCACAGTGCTTTTCCTTTAACTATATGGCAATAAAAAAAAAGAAAAATCCAAGATTTTTTTCAGAAATGTAAAAGGACCAATTTAGCCACTTTGCACAAACTAATATGTTTGTTATTTTAAAAAAAATCACATTTCTAAGTAACAAAGTTGCAAAATCTTACCCTGTAAACACACCTGTGCTAAGACAAAAACGTAAACCAATCTCACAAAATGTGCACATATGAGGACATTCTACAGACAGGCAGTGGAGTCATTAACTCCTGGTAACAGGAACACCAAACAAAAGCAAAACAAAAAGCTTTAAAAGTCTGGAAATGTTAAATTGGGATGTTTAACTGGTGAGTTCCTGGTCACTGGCTGCCCGAGCTCCTAAACAATCACTGTGTGCAGATTCAGGTCCCTCGGGGTCCCTCCGTGACAAATGGGCTGGAACTTCAGATAAAGCTCTAGAGTTCTTGGCTTCAGGATGAAGAGACTTTCCCTCCATCTTGCTGTTCAGACGAGCTAAGTCTTTCAGCAGGGTGCTTAAAACTTGTGAAACCTCCTCAAGCATATGATAGTCCTCAATAGAGTTCAAGCTGTCCAGGAGTTGTTTGGTGAGTTTGACGCATTTCCTTCTCAGATCTGACTTCCTTGCTCGTTTGCATGAGATCATGCCAGATCGTGAGGTCGCATCTCCTTCTTTAAGGACAAGAAAGGGAACCACAGTTTATTTATTTATTTTTTTTTAGATAAAACTTTAATCTCAAAAATATTTTTTCAATTTTTTTTTTTTTTTTTTAAATACTTTCTTACCATTTCTCCCATCTGCATGTCCCGCATGCTCGTTCGAATGTAGGACAGCATAGCGCGTTTCCCAAATGACCGGGTCTCTCTCCAGGGCCATTCTTAGCATTTTTGAAGCTGCCTTCTTACTCCTTTCTGCACTGTCCACCACCTAACATGAGAAAATTAAGACAAGGAGGAAGGCAAAGAAGAATTTAGCTAAAAAAATTTACTTTTTGTACATTTTAAATCCTGTAAACTAGAGAGGGCAATGGGTTATCTGGTTTAACCGCCAGATCGTACAACGAAAACCAAATAAATAAATAAATAAATAAACCAGCACTTAGTTTTTCATTAGACTACACCAACCTTGAACTTAGGGAATGTTGCAATCTTGCTGATTGATATGGCTGCTGGACATCCCACCTTTTTTGTAGATGGCCGACGGGTTTTCTGGCAGCCACGGCTGTGGTCTTCTAGCTGTGTAATGTGAAGAAATTCTGAACTTAATTCAAAAGCTACCAACAAGTCAGTTGATGACAGAGTATTATCAACTGACTTATTTGTATATCCTTCTGGATTGAAGTGTATCAAACCATAACTTTAAAACCCACAATAGTACTATCACTACCTGCATCTTTCAAGATATTGTTTCTTCTGTGTTCCGCTGATATGTCTCTTGTTTCAATGCATCAATGTCTTTGTGTGCTGGTGTAAACTTACCATCTTTCTAGCTTTTTCTTCAAAATACTTCCTCTTCTGGGCCGCAGCAAGATCTTTGCCTTGGTGGCAGACAAGCCTTTTGGAGCCCACAAACATGAAAGGGATTCCGGTGAATTCAATCGAAGGCATTCCAGAACCGCCGGCCCACTGCCAGTGGACCCGGTTCACAGGTAAAGGCTGCCAATCTGTGGATCAGCAATCACAATCATAACGTTTACGATGAGCAGCTGACGGGCTTGACTCTTGTGCCTTTTGTGATGTCATCAACCATTCAGACACACACAGCATAATATTTTTTTTCTGTTCAGTGTGCTTTTGAAAAACTTTTTCAAAGTGGAAACCTACACTTTTCTATCCAGCTGTTTTTATCCACAATGTACATTGGTTAGTAAAAAAAATAAGCAAACAAATAAACAAACATTGTTCCTTTAAATATGGCAACTCAAGTATTTTGGAAAAAAAAAAAAACACTTAGACCTAACGAAAATAATGTATTCTTGGTAACATTATTTATTTGTCTTTAAAGAATCTTACAGGAAGAATACCTTCCTATACCTTTGTCATTGTAATGTCGGTCCACAGAAAAAGTGACAAACTTAGTCAGAGACTCCTTCTCCAGTCTTTTGACCAAAGCGTCCACATCTGCAGAGCGATCGAGTTGGCTCGCCATATTTCATATCTGAGTATTTAACCTGCATAGAAATAAATGCAGCGAAATAAGAACACGACAGATCGCCTCAAAGCGTCCGTGAATAACACGAGAACCAATAACTGCGTCCCATCCGTCCCGCTGATCCAATATGACTCCCACCTCGTAATGGAAAAATGGATCCGTGCTGGAACCAAAACAAAGCTGTGGCGTGTTGGGAAAGCATTGGGTCCGGATGTGTCTGTGATAGGATGAATTAACAGTTTGTCGCCCTCTGCAGCAGGGAGGTTCAAGGTTTATTTGGCAGTTTTTTTATATGTATATATATATATAAGTTTTCTATTCTGCAAAAAAAGAATTGAACCAAATATCTATATATAGTTAAACTGTAATTAAGTTTTCCTGACCAGTTAAAAAAGAGGAAAAAAAGAACACTTCACACTAATAAACCTGTTATTTGTAAAAAGATTTAAAAAAAAAAAGAGTGGAGTGGGGGAGAGGGGGACACAAAGAAACACAAAAAATATTGACACCCATGAATTATTGTACAACTTTGTGCTGGTTTATAACAAAATAACTCTAAAACATGTTGATTATTTTGCTTGCACAAGACCCTGTGTTAAATTGAATCTTTAGACTTTGCATTTTCCAGAAGCACAGTATGAAGGCATTTTCTTAATTGTTAGGGGAAAAAAAAAATTGCTTATACTTTAAAAGTTACCTCTCCTTTCTGCCTTGGTTCTTAAATAGTGATACACCACTAGCAGAGATTTTGAGAATTTAGTTATTTTTGTTTTGTTTTGTTTGTTTGTTTGTTTGTTTGTTTGTTTGTTTGTTTGTTTGTTTGTTTGTTTTTTCAATTTGAAACAATTCTCCATAATGAGTACTACAACATGTGAACAGTGCGCTTTAAGTTACCAGTTAACCAGGGTGCATGAATAATTTGTCGGATCTGTTTGATACTCGATGCCACCCACGCTGAGAGCGGAGCATAGGCAGACACTCGTGGGCTGAAGTGTTCAGCAAAGCTGCTGTGTCTGACTGCAGCATCTTCAGTCATCAAAAAACTGCCTCTGATTTGCTCCTAAGGATGGCTTTTGCAGATAACACCATGGATATCTGGACAAATTACTTGGGACAAAACTCTCTCCTGCAACCTCTGTGGGACACCCTGAGGCTAAACTACCGGGACTATGTGAGATCTCCACTCTTCCCCATTGTGCTAACCGTGTCTTCGTATTTCATCTTCTGCATTCCTTATCTTGCTTGTGACATCATGGGGAATAGATGGCCATGGGTGCAACAGTTCAAGATACAACCTAGCCACCGGCCAACAGCCTCTACATTGCTCCACTCCGCCGGTGTCACCTTGTACAACCATGTGTTTCTCGTGCTCCCTGCTTCAGTGGCTCAGTGGTTATGGAGACCACCGGCGGACCTCCCGGACCAGGCTCCCAAACTGCTAGAGCTGATTGCCGGGGTGATAGGCAACCTCCTTCTCTTTGACTTCCAGTACTTTATTTGGCACCTGCTCCATCATAGGATCCGCTGGCTGTACGTCACCTTTCATGCCATTCACCACAAGTACTCCTCTCCCTTTGCTCTTGCCACCCAGTGTCTGGGTGGCTGGGAGCTGGTCACAGTGGGTTTTTGGACCACTCTAAATCCTGTCATCCTGAAATCTCATCTACTCACCACATGGGCTTTCATGATAGTGCACGTGTATGTTTCGGTGGAGGATCACTGTGGCTATGATTTCCCCTGGTCCACATCTCGCCTGATTCCGTTTGGCATGTACGGAGGACCCAGCAAGCATGATGTGCACCATCAGAAACCCAATACTAATTTTGCACCTCACTTCAGTCACTGGGACAGAATATTTGGCACACATGCCGACTTCAGCTTCTGTAATGCTATGAAATAGCATGCATTTGACAGCAGTTGTATTACAGGCTTGTGCTATAATATGGCTGTGCATGACATTTTTCTTATAAAAACACATAAACAGATGCATAAAGTTAGTGAGCTGCTTTATTGAAAATGCATCAAATTCTTGAGTGTGTTTCAATATCCAGTAAGTATGCTTATGTAACAAACTCCAATAAAAGCATTTGTCACCAATATGTGTGGTCTAAATTAATCATGAGTCTCAAATTTGTCTACAAAAATTTAAGATCATTTAAATAGAAGATATCATTTTTTCGACTACCTTGAAAACTGTGTACCAACTTCAATTATTATAATAAAAATGACCAAAATAGACAGATTGCTTAACACTATGCTGGTCATTGATACAGTCTGTGAGGTTTTCCACATTTCTTCATTAGGTTACAAAAACATTCATCTGTGTAACTTATCTGAGAATTATATATTATAGACTGACACAAAGTAGTTGTGAAAAGAAATAAAAAATAAGACATGCTTTTTAAAAAAAAAACAACTGAAAAATGTGACATGCATTTGTGGTCAACCTCCCTCAATCAAAATGTTGTCGAGCCATTTTTTTGCTGTAAATGCACAGGTGTGTCTTACAGCATTGCTAGACCATGAAATGCTTACCCATTCATCTTTGAAAAATAGCTCAGTGTCATTTGGATCAGATTGAGACCACTTATAAACAGTGATTTTCAAGTATTTCCACAGATTCTCGACTGGATTGATCTCTGGTCTTTGGGCCTCATGTTCTAATACATGAATATGTTTTGATCTAGAGTTGTGGTGCTTAAGGTAAACTTGCTCCTCATTTTCAATTCTTTTCCAGCCTTCAGCAGATTTTTTGGCTTGCTCCATCCGACAAATGATGTTGATTAATCATGAATGTTCTCTAACACGGAATAGAGTACCATTAAGCAACAAAAAGGTGGCTTCTACAAATAATGTGGCTTCAGGTGAGCATGCCACACTTTTTTATATGATTTAGACATTATTTTTCCACAAATAATGTGTATTACTTATAGTTTCTGTTTGACATACGATCTCAATAAACTACTCTGAAGACTGTGTAAATAACAAGATTAAATTAGAAAAAGTTTTGTAAATTTGTAAACACTGTCGTCTATCCAGTAACTCACATTGGTACAAAAAAATGGCAGAAAAAAAACAGTATCCATTTGGCCACTAGATGTCGGCAAAATACCTCCTTTTAAAGTTCACGCATTTGTTTTGTTTTACTCAAATTTGCGATAAAAATGTTTTTTGTTGCAAATAACCTATCTTGAATATAACAATTTAGATCATATGGGTTGGTTTGGTAAATTATTTATTTAGCGCTCGCTGCTTGTATTCCGGATGTTGGTGGCGCTGTGTCGCTTCCCTGTGTGTCTCCGTGTATGCGCAGAGTTGGGATATGGCTGGCGGAGAGGGCAGCAACAGTAGAAGCAGCAGCAGAAGCAGGGACATGTTTGAGTAAAAATCTTCGTTGTTTTCTCTCAGGAGCAGCTTTAAATCTCCGCGTTAATGATGGGACAGTGTGGAATTACGTCCTCGAAGACGGTCCTGGTCTTCCTAAACCTGATATTTTGGGTAGGTTTGCAGGTTTTTTGATTGTTATTATTATACATGCGTCACACAAAGTGCACCCCCCCACCCCCCATTAGCTTAGCTTGTCTGTAGTCAGCTGCCCAGTCAGCTTCAACATGTCTGATATCTGTGTTTCACGAAAGATTCACAGAAAGAATAGCAGTAGAAACTAATCCACTTCAAAAAAAATGCAGGGTATGATACTGTATAATTTCCGCTGATTGTTTTTGTATTTGTTAGCCGAGTTTTAGCGTTAAGGAGCCTTTGTTTGCAGTTGTAGTATGACTTGTACTCTTCCTACGGGTGGGGGATCCTGTGTAGATAAAAACAGACCACAGAATGATGCAGCAAAATTGTTTGCTAGTGGTCTAAAAATAGCAAACTCACATGGCAGGAGAGTTGTGTTAGCTCAAATCAGGGAACAAAACGTAGTTTTAATGGTAGGTGCATGTTGAGTTGTTTAAATGAAGACAGATAACTTATTGGGAACAGTAAATTGCTTTTGTAACAGGTAGTGTATGGCTTCATAGTAATGTACAAGACAGAATCAGCTGAGCCTGCTAAGTCAAAACGATCCAGTTTTTTTTAATTCTTTGCATATAAATGAAAATAAAGCAAATATAGAGATAAAAACAATAATTTGACTACATGACCTCAAAATTGTGGAATGTATGAGGATAACAAACGAGTCCAAATAAAAATATCTTAAAAAAAAAAACAAAAAAAAACGTAACTTTGGCTACAATTGCAGGCAAAAACACAATATTGCAATCTCACTACTATACAGTGTAGAATAGTTTACTTAAGTTGTATTTCAGGACAATGAAACACGGAAAAATTAAAATTGTTCTGATAGCTAAACCAACAATCCAATATTTTAACCTTTTTCTAAATTACAATCTCTGATCAATTGGTAGATCTCAGTTTCTGTTTTCTGTAATTATTTATATTCTTATGGTTCCAATTTCTTATTAATCACTTAAAATATTGGAATGACAATATCGGTTGTTTGGTAACATAAGGAGCAACTCTTGCTGCGTTTTTTGGAGCCAATATTTTAAAGGCTTGTTGTTTTTCAAAAAGTGGGTGGTTGATGATTTTTTTTTCTTTCCTTTTGTTATGAGGGCAATTTAAGGTTAAACGAATTTAAGCATTATGCTGGTAAACGTATCCACCCTCGAGCAAAACAGGTTTTAAGCAGCAACAAGTTTTCCCTGAACTGGTTTTTCCAGCAGCAACAGCCAGAGAAAACTTCCAGTTAGGGTAACCTAGAAGAAATGCTTTAAGTACTGATATATAGCAACAGCAATCAAAAAGAGATTGCACAAATTTAATATGCAGAAGAGGCAAGAAAATGCATTGTTTCAGAACATGACATCAGCTTTGAAGCATAGTGATGAAACAGTAGTGTTTTGGGTTCATGTTTCACCTGGTGAAAAACCAGGTGAAACGTTTTTGAAGCTTTTTACATTGTAGTGATTTTTGCGTTGACGGCAAAATTAAAAGTAAATGTAATGTAACATTTTCTGGTTACCCACAGGCCGCTGCTGGCATCCTTTGCTATGTTGGGGCCTATGTATTCATCACTTACGATGACTACGATCACTTCTTCGAGGACGTTTACACTCTGATCCCTGCAGTCATCATCATAGCAGTAGGCGCGCTGCTTTTCCTCATTGGACTCATCGGATGCTGCGCGACAGTGAGAGAGAGCCACTGTGGACTTACCACGGTGAGTAAACCAGTCCGACTGCAACGTTGCACGTTTTATTTCACTTAAAATTCTTTTCTAATTCATTCTGTTTGGTTAAACGTCAAGCCACAAGCAGTGAATAATACATTTGGAAAAAGTAACTTGAACAGTGGTGTCTGCTATCCATGTACCTATAATCTTGAAATCCAATCCACAGTTTGTCGTCATTCTCCTGCTGGTTTTCATGACGGAAGTGGCTGTGGTGGTTCTCGGATACGTTTACAGAGCGAAGGTGAGAGAGAGAAATGTAATTGTCTAATTTGCGACGCAGGCCATCTTTTCTGGTAACTCTTGAATTCAACTTCAGATTATTATTGGCAGTTTAGCTAACGTCCTCCTGCTAACAAAATTGCTGACCCGTAAAATTGAGAAGCACAGGAAAGGGTGCAGGCTACTTGCTGTGTGATGACTGAGTTGACTAGAAAAACCAGAGGTAGTGGATCGTGGACTTTCATCTGTGTGGTTTGACATCACAATATGGACCGGTCTGGCAAGCGCTTGACTCAGTTGTCTTAGCATGTCTGTGTGTGTGTACTTAGCCTTAAGCAATCCTCCACCTTCTCCCATTAGCTCATGTTTGCTGTGAGGCTATTAAATATTGTCTTTGTATCTAATAGAGCAGTAATGTTTACCCTCCTTTATTGTTTCCAGGTTGAAGATGAAGTCAACACTTCTATCATGAAAGTTTATGACGAGTACAATGGCACGAACAGCAACGCCCAAAGCCGGGCCATTGACTATGTTCAGAGACAGGTAAATAAAATTAAAAAAAAATTAAAAAAACTTTTTATTTGTAAGCCATCCGCGATGGCCTTGTGTTGCTCCAGCCGTGCATCTGTTTCCAGCCATCATTATCGACTTTGTTGTTTTCATTTTCAGCTTCAGTGCTGCGGCATCCACAATTTCTCAGACTGGCGGCACACACACTGGTATAAAGAATCGAAAAACAACAGCGTTCCCATCAGTTGCTGCAAAATTGCAGGTTGCACAGGGTCTCTTACTCATCCTGAAGACCTCTACCAAGAAGTAAAAAGGCTTAATTTTTTTTTTTTTTTTTTTTTTAAATAAGGACTTGTAGTTTTGTATGTTTGAACATAATTTGTGTGTATTTGTAGGGCTGTGAAGCGCTGGTCGTGAAGAAGCTACAGGAGATTATGATGTATGTCATCTGGACTGCGCTGACGTTTGCTGCCATCCAGGTAATTCGCTCTACTTTCCTTGTGTCCTGATTTTGTCCCTTTTGTCCACCCCTTCTCTCTCTCCATTTTTGTAGTTTCCCGATTTTTTTTTTTATACAAATTTTTATTTAGAAACAACATGAAGAAAATGCTTCTCATCTGTTCACATAGAGTGATATAATCTTTCACAATCCTCTTTTCAGTTTGTTATATTAATCTAGACAGCATACCCCTTCATGTGATCATTCAATAACCGGTATCTAGTATTATTTTCTCTTCCCGCCACCCCCCCCCCTTCCCTTCTCCTTTCTCCTGTTTCCACTTTCCTCCCTCTCTTAGAAAAATGGGGAAGAAGAAGAAGAAAAAATAAACCAGTATCATATTGAAATAACTTTTTAGAACCATAAAGTTTCCCAATTTTAAGTATTTCTATTGTAGAAACAGCTGCTCTAAAATCATAGGGCGACTTAGTATTTAATGTAATAAATTGGATGTAAAGAACTAATACATAGGAAAAGATGAACCTGGAATGGTATGGGATGTATCAGTTGATAAAAGTGTGGGAATGTTTGTTTATCTTTCCAGATGTTGGGGATGCTGTGTGCCTGTGTCGTGCTGTGCCGCAGAAGCAGAGATCCTGCCTACGAGCTTCTTATCAGCGGGGGTACCATAGCGTAAAAAGTGTAACGCTTTTCTCAATTTTTCTGAATATGTATCTTTGGTGAGAGGATGCAAAACCTGTGATCATGCTTTATCTTTATACACTAAAAGTAAATGTATGTTAAAATTAATCCCCCCCGCTCCCCCCCCCCCAAAAAAAAAACCATTTGGTCCATTTTATTTAACTGTTCTGAAAGTAACCCGTAATACTTCTCCTTTTAGGTGGGATCTGAGGTTTATGTTTGTTTTCACCCAAACCAAATTTTGAAAACACGAGTTATGTATAGACAGGATAGTTTCCTTATTGTGGTTTGCATTATTTCTATTTTTGAATCTATCATGTACTTGAATGACAGATGGAGATTTCTACTTTGTTCCTGCTTTCTGAGGATGCCTAATACTCTATTTTAAATTTTAACGGCATAAAAAATGGACACCACCATCTCCTGATTCAGCAGCATGGTTTTGTGTGCGAGCTCCTACAGAACTGGCTTTAACTTATGTGAGCTTTATTTTAGGAAATACATGTATTTAACCTTTGATGTATTAATTGGTTTTCAGATAGATTTTATTTTTCTCTCATATCCGTTTGTTAGTCCCAGGTACTCTACTACAATATGGTTTATTCATATTGTCTCATATAGCAATGATGAAACTGAAGAATGTAAATAATGTGTTTAAGTAAAAGTTGAGAACAAATGATATCTCTTTCTGGTTTGTTCAGACATCTGCATAACAGCTTTACTCTTTTTCTTATGCAATTTTATTCTGTCAAGATTTTGGTGTTTCCCCGTTATGTCAGTTTCTAAAATTCTCAGATTGTCCCCAAGCGAGTTGTAAGATACTCAGTTCAAAATAGTATTATGTACAATGAAATTCAGACTTTAGATTCATTGATTTCTTCAGGATGCAACGGAGATATGGAAAAGACCATATCTTTTTACCGTAATCTTTAAAAATTAAGCTATTATCTTTTAAAGTTAACAGATTGTACCATTCACTTAATGTATGAAGCACAGATGAAATCAAAATGATAAAAGGTTGCTGCTTCCATGGGATTTAATTAGGAAAGTAGCCGGCAACTGACACCAATGAGACACGGTTGATTTATTGACCATCTCAATAAAATAAAGATATTCTTTTGGTTGATCCATCTGGTGCATAAAGGTAAGTATTCATCCAATGCTGGGACGGACAGAAATCTGCAATCAGTTTTTTGGGGAACGGTTAAAATGCCATTTCCAAGCAATTTAAGATCAATTTTTCCGCAGTCAAACTTTGTTGCCTTGAACAATATTGTTTTGTACAAATGTTGTAATTGTGTATGTACTTTTATTGACCTGTTTAGCTCTGGTCACCATCTACAGTTGTTATTGTAGATGGTGAATTTGCTCAATTAGAGTTGAGCAAATTCACCCAAGGGTTAACAATTCTCAGAGAAATTGCAAACTCGCAAACCCCAGAGCTTCATATTAAAGCCTACAGGACTCTGTTAAAAATACACAGAACAAACATGGCTCGTTTCTGTTGCCCAGAGACTGCCTCTTCATTGTGACTCAACTTTTGGTGTGCAAAGTTGCGTCTGCAAGAAAAATTAGCATACCTCAGCTGTCATGTGGTGGAAGGTAATTTGGACTCGTTATGCAGCCATTTACTCGATCACTCTGTATAGCAAAGTATTATGGAGTAAAACATGAGGCCTTTTAATCAATAGCTTGGCCTAGACTGGCTCATCAATAGGACATTGATCCCAAACACAGCAGGAAATCCACAAAAAGCTTAGAAAACGAATGCAAATGTTGCAATGGCCCAAAACTTTGACGCCACTGAACTGTGGCATAATTTGTAGAACTTGCACAAACCTCAAAACCTGAAGCATTGTTGAGAAGAGTGTGCCAATAAGAATGTGATGAACTGAGTTATGCATAAAAGGCCTTTCAGTTACTTCAATACATGGTGGCTTTAACAACTCACATAAGTGATATTTTTTCTCGCATAGCTTGTACAAGTTTTTGCTTCGTCTTTGTCAAATAATGACAGAGTGGAGTCCACAGGATGCTTCTTGTACGCTTGCAGTTGGATATACATAATATCAAATGTGTCAAAGACCAGTTCTTTTTTTGTCATTTCCTGCTAAGTAAAACCAGAGCTGGAAAAGGGCTTGCTATTATCTAGATTGTCATTTTTTTATATGTTTATTTTAACCCTGCTTAATCACATGACTCCATTGTTGCCTCTGCAAGTCACTTGTGAAACTCTTTTTGCATTCTTAAAATGTCTCTGCTGTGTTTATAAAAGTAGTAGCTACCAAATGAGTGGCCTCTCACCAAAGAGTACCAAAGACAGCAGTGGCCTAACATACATGACCTACAAAAGGTTCAAATCTTAATATGAGTATTCGCATGCCTTATAAATACAAATGGAAACTTCACAATTATGTTTTTTTTATTTTTATTTTATGCAAACAAGACATAAATTACATTCAAGGCAACAACAGAAATCATACAAAACCTTTGAAACTTCAGACTCAACATTGAACTAAAAGTGTGCGAAGAAGTTTTAGTGCCATGTTTCTGTGCAAAAGATCTGCACGACTCTTAGATGCCAACAGCTTGAGAAAGAGACGCTAAGATGATCCCAAAATAGATTAGTTTTACACTAATTGGCATATGTGTAAGTGCCATTATTTACAGATCTATGTATGTAACATTTCTTTAGTTTGGATTCTTGGCATAAAGTGGGCTCAGTGTGTTGTGATCAACCTTTAGTTCAAAGGATTGTAAAGAACAAAGAAAATAGCTTGCTTTTGGAAATACGCTCTACGACCAGGAGGGGCTGCCGGGTGTTGGCAGGGGGACCTTTTCTGAAAGCGTGCATGCCACTAAGATGCCTTGTGATTTCAAGGTACAAAACCATTCTGAAATGTACATGTAAAACAGGCTGGCCTGAAAACTTATTCCTTAGCGAGATAAGAACCAGGAACCAGACCAGACTGACCATTCCTTTGCACCGTCCACCAGCCGTCTTCTCCCTCATCTATCACAACCACAACATCCCCAACAGATATTGAGAGTTCATCTTCCCCCTAAAAGAAGAACAGCAACAGTCAAGTTCACAAATTGTCCCTAAAAGGCAAGAAAAACGGAAACTCTACATCAATAATAACCAGTGCCAATGACCAGACCTGTGCTACATAGTCGTATACAGCCTTGTACTCCTTGCTGCTCTGGTTGAAATTCTGGAGTCCAGGAATGGAAGCATAAACACCCTCCGATGTTCCTGCTGAAGACAAACAATCGGTTGTTATTAGGCTGAAGGTTGCAATTAACAACTCAAAACATGGACCATGGAAATAAATGTCTTGATCTAATTATGTCATTTTCTATCCGGTTTAATAAATGTTTTGAAGATAATCTTCAGTATCATTATTCTAAACCCTCAGTAGATGAGCAGTGCTGTTTTAAATATTCCTCTGTCCAAATAACAAATGTTAGAAGACATGACTGTAGAAGACTGACAGCGTTTTCTCTTTTTTTCCTTTTGCCTCTGTTAAACAGAGCGCACCAGTTTTTGTCCTCAATATAGTAACTCATTTTAATATCTGCTGTGTTAACACAAAGGCGTTGACTGTCTTATCTCTAGAGTTTTGTTTCTCTTTTGACTGAAACAGGTTTGGGGTTAGAGCATTGGCAAACTTTTTTTTTGTGCTACGGCCACAAACATCTATGTATTTCATTAGGATTTAAAATGATTCACCCACACAAAGTACTGCAAAATTGTATGTGTTTTTACATTATAAAAATCTGAAAGGTTCTGCATATTTAGCCCTCCTTACTTTGATGCATTTAAATAAAATCCAATGCAAACGGTTGGCTTAAATAGTAAATAGAACCCATCTGCATGTAACTTATTCTCCAGCTGTCCTGTGTTGGTCTCTGAGGTTTTCTAGAGAACAAGTGTTCACTGACGTATCATGAAGACTATGGAAAACCACAGAAAGGTCAATAAGGAGGTTGTGGAGAACAGAGTTAATTATAAAACAATACCTCAAGCTTTGAACGTGTTATGGTGTTGCAGCACATCATATGAGTCTGGTTTAACTGTGAGCAGAGGTTCACCGACATACAGTCAATGCTACAGCACAATGGTTCATGTGCTTGAATGGCCCAGTCAAAGCCCAGACCTAAATGCAACTGAAAATCTGAGGTGAAACTTAAGATTTGATGTTCAAAGACATTTAAGAGTGGGCAAAAAGTTCAACACCTATAAATTTGGTAGATTTGAACATATAGACTAAAGGGGGCTGCAACTGCAGCAAAAGTATTGACTCGAGGGCGGGCTTATTCATATGCATGCTGTACTTTTCAGATTTTTGTTTGTCAAATTTGGAAACCCATCTATCGTTTATTTCCACTTCACAATTCTGCACCACTTCGTGAAGATCTGCTGCATAGATGTCAATGGAACCGATGCCTGTGGTTGTCAAGTGACAACATGTAGAAAAGATTTAAAGGTTATTGCAAAACCTGTATTTCTGTGGAGATGCTTTTTATAGAAGAGAAGCTAGAAGTTAGTTCACTGGTTGAGAAAAAGTTTGTAAACTAAATTTAAGCAGGGTATGGCTTTTGTTCATCTTGCTTTGTCTGGAAGAATCATTATGAGAACTTGTAGGATGGGTTGAATAGCATTGGTTCAGTACCAGGAGGTTCTGACACTCCTTCATTGATGGTCAGCTTGGAGCCAAATGTACAGCTTCCTGGCAGCAGATTTGAAATCCTAAAGATTATAAAAAGCTGTTAGAGAAGTCCACTAAAACATGACTGATAGAGAGAGAGGAAGAGAGAGGGAGAGAGAGCAAGAGAGATGAGAATTATTTTTATTGGTTGTCATAATCCAACCTTTTCTTGACTCCCTCTACAAATCCAGCACTGCCGTTTGCCTGCACAGAAGCATTATTCTCGTAGTAGTTTTGATATCCAATCGGAGCTGTGGGCAAAAAAAGAGGGATTAAAATCGATTCGGTAAGCTCCACCTAGCCCTTATGTACTGCCTATACAGCTGAAAGATTATATTGAAATGATTTCTCAGAACAGAACATATTCAAATCAGGAGAAGAAGCCTGCAGGCATTACATACCTGGGGGCGTCGGGTTGCACTTTCTCATCTCCACAAAGTTGTTGTTGTCTGTGATGATGTCACAGTTTTCAAGCGAATTCCGTACATTCTCATAACACTGAAACAAAAAGTTCGTCAGGAAGGAAATGTAAATATGTGGCGCCGTATCGCTGACAGCTCAACAGGTGTGAAACCAGCTGACCTCGTCGTCTTTGACACACTGTATCGACAGCTGGTTACAGTGCACCCACAAAGCATTCCTTACGACACTGATGCGATCTTCTTCTTGCTGCTGAAACATCTGGAAGACATTGGTTTTTGGGTTTACATAAATGTGTTTAGCTTCTAGTTGCAACTCCATATTTTAAAACTCATATTCGTTGGCATTAAAGAACATGTTCAAGTCTACGTATGACTTGAACATGTTGACTATAGTATGACTTTGTGTGTGACTTTTCACGAGTAATGACTCTCTTTCTGATTTACTGCTTTGTTTTTGTTCCCTTCTGCGCCGGAACATGCTGTGCTTTGACAGTGTTCACCTGTAACTGAACTTATCGGGATGCTCACAGCTGCTGTAGCGCTCCAGCCGTGTTGATGCTATCAGTCACATTCAGGAAGAGTCGGGGCACGGAAATGTATTTTCAGAATAATGACTTACTATGTGGTGTGCAAATGGGAGGTGTTACATATCCTGACTGAAATAAAACAGACGTGCCACCAACGCGCACGAATGAAAAAGCATATTCTAAGTAACAACTGGAAAGGAACGACAGCGTCTTACCTCACAGATCTCAACATGCGTCGACTCCCACTCTTGTCGAATCCGGTCAAGCTGCTCAATGTTTGACTTGTACTGGCTCTCTAAAGGCAATCCACACCAGTTTTACATGTGAGATATGAAAGTACCACTTTTGACAACCTCGTGTTTACATCCTGCGTATTGTACTTTTCGTGGATTAATAGGAAAAAGGAAGTAAGCATGACCGATATTCAGAAAAGAAAAAAAAAAATCATGTTCCTGGTAAACCACATTGGATTATAACGTAAAACATGAATTTACAAGTTTTTTTCTCCTTAAATTATCGAGCGTCTTTCTCCTTACCGGCTTCAGCTGCAGCTTCTCTGCACTGTTTGGATTTGTTGTTCATCTAAAACAAAAATGACAGAGGAAAAAAAAAAATAGTGCATTTCATTTTTTTTCTGTTTTTTCATCTTGCTGTGCAAAAGGATAGCGTCACCCTCGTTTCTTCATACTTTGAGTCAGACTGTTATTTAATCTTCTAATGTTGAGCTGGTCGTGAGTTTTTTTTTCTTCGTACATTGATAGTTCATTTTCATTGCGGTACCTGATCATCTTAGAGGAAAATACTTTCACATTTGTGCCAATCAAATGTAAATTATATATATATATATATATATATATATATATATATATATATATATATATATATATATATCATTGAATAAATATGCACAGCCTTAAACTAATACTTTGTTGACACATCTTTATTATCTGACAATAAAATTTAAGGAACTGGGGACATTTCTGGTTGTGTTTTGTATGTGATAACAAACCAATCATAAAATGTTTTTTATGATGCAAGTCGGGCTTTTGTCAAGGTGGATGGAGTTATGAACAGTTCTAATATTAGAAAAGCTTTGGCAAGACATCTTTGGGTCCCTCTGCTAGGAAGCCAGAGCCTCACAATCTGATACATCTGAAAAAAACTTTACAGTGGAGTACATTGAGTAAATATTAGTGAGATTTTGATAGACTCAAAAAAGAAGACTTTAATGCTGAGATGAAATCAAAGGGAGGCTCAACAAAGTATTAGTTTGAGATTGTACACAAACTTGACATTTGCATCATTTTTGTTTTGTATTTTATTTCAACATACTTTTAAGTGAATTGTATAGGATACATATAACATGAGGTGTAAATAGTTTTGGTCTCTTTTGTTGCTGCTGAAATTTTTCAGGGTCGTATGAAAAATTTTAACAAGTAACTGCAAGATATCCAACTAGTTTTTAAGTGGTGCTGGAAATTCTTGTATGCCTGTTTAACATGTACTGATCATGACTGTACGTGTCAGGTAGTTTCTCTTTGAGCATAATATATTTTAACTCACAGCACAGATTGATATTCAGAAGAAGCAACCCAGTTTAGATGTAAGAAGAGGAATTGTAGATTTACACAACTTGGAAAAGTTTTTTTTTTTTTTTTTTTAGAGCTACTTCTAATTTGCTCAAGTTGGGAAGAACATTAAAACTGTCACCCACTGATGAAAGAAACTGATGACGATGTTTAGGAAGAGCAAAGGCTTACGCCATCCATAAATCAGAAAACTAGTTGTAGGACCCACGATCAAACAGTGGTGGTAGAATCATTCTGAGGGTCTATTTCACGGCCATTGGTACTAGTGTACAAAATACAGCTAATTTGGTTGAAAGTTGGACACGATGATGTGTTCCAGAAGAATCACAATCCCAAAGACTAAACAATACCTGACCTGACCATTGCAGTAAGCTCTTCACTGTAATGAAGAGCTTAGCGATTATTACTTAAGTGGTAGTTCACAAATTGACAGTTTAGGCTAGTAAGGAAGTGAGAATGTGAGTTATAAGAGTTTTTATTTTTATATGTCACGGTTGTTCAATGCGTTTTTCTATCACCAATAGGTAATAGAAAAATGTTTTGTTTGATTTGGGGGCTAAAGGCTGTTGTTACTTTGAATAATAAAAGTCTGCGTTTACCTCACATATTTAAATAAGCTGTTCACTAATCATTGCCAAATAATTCACTTCTAAGTAACTGTAATTCGTCCACGAAGGATTGTACATGTGTAACATGCTTGTGTAGAATGTATATAGTTTACTTTATCTAGATATAATTTTTTTTGTGTTAGTGGACTGACTCAGATTGTCAACAAGTTTATATCTATCTATCTATCTATCTATCTATCTATCTATCTATCTATCTATCTATCTATCTATCTATCTATCTATCTATATATAGAGAGAGAGATATATATATATATATACCTGTTTGAGCTTCCTACAGCAAAAGGCTCTTTAAACAAATCATAAAAACTAATAGAAACCTGTTTCAAACAGAATTGTCGGCCGACTGAAATGTATGCATACTGTGCAGCATGCACACTCAAGATTGGGTTGGGACTCTCAGCATGGATTATTTCCACGTCAAGGAATTGCCTCCTGGACGTGGAGGCAATTCGCAAATTGCTCTTTGGAGGTGTTCAGCAAGCGGAGCTTAATTTAATGCTGAAATTTCCCTCATGGTCACAGTCATTAAAGAAGGCATTGTTTATTCAGTGTGGGCAGGTGGAAAAATAAACCCAGCATCTCCACAGAGCTCGTCAGCATAGAGGAAGCACAAAGTGCTTCAAAGTTTCCTGGTTGACTGCTTTGCTGACTTTGGACATAAACCAACACCAGCTGATGACATGAGTCCCGAAACCATTACTCTTTACTGTCCGTGAATCTTCTCAGTCATCTAAGTCATGTCTACAACAGGTAGCTGTTCAGTTTTTCCTGAATATGTTTCTATCCAGGAGATCCTTCCCTTCCCTTTCCATCTTTGTCCATCTTTGAAAAACCAAAATTTAGCCGAGGGAGAAGGATTTGATTTCAGCTTTCAAGCATCTACAACTTGGTTTTGAAGCTCATTCCAAAGAAATTACATAAGCAATCCCATCATCATAAAAAAAAAAAAATGACCAAGCACAAATTCCACCTCTAATAAAAGACCGAAACAAGCTAGGTGAGGGACGAGAAGGTCAATGATTTGATGGGTCTCAAAAACAAGAGCTCACAGCTCCATGTTGATCAACTGTGAGCTTCCAGAATAGACACGGACTCCTGGATAGATGTTAAAACATCTTCAGGACAAACTGAGCAAAAGCTTGGTTGTCTTTGGTTTGAGCCTTTTCGTAATATTCTTATCCGGTCTTCCTTCAGGTTCTGGCACAAAACACAAAAATGTGCTTTTATTTGAAAAGAGGACTTTGGACAATGTAGTGGAAAATTTTAAGATCACTATGATTATTAACTAAATCAGTGCATAACAGTAAATGATTCTTGTGTGACACACAGGCTTCTGAGAAAGTCTTCCTAAGCAGTTTTTCTGGCCTTGGTATTACAGTGAAGTTATTAAATTGTTTCTTCTATGTACCCTCGTGACGTGTTTGACTGCCCTGGTGAAAGAAGATACATGTGCTTGCTGTCTGTTCTGTAACCAAGTAGTTTGTCAACTATGTGAATGGAATGAAACCCTTCCTACAAAGCTGTAAGCTTTATTTTGCTCGGGGATCTTTCTCCTGACTGTGATCAGTGAGCAGAGACTTCGAACGCTGTAGAGCCTTCGAATAAATACTGATTCTTTCTCTGGTTCTTTGGGTTTTGAAACCGTTTTCTCTCACTCTTTGTTAAAGAAAAATTTCCACAACAACCACTTGTTTTAGGAGTGGCCTAACAGAAGGAATGTGACAGCTGTAGCCTTAGTCCTGAATGCATTTCAGTGTGGTGGCTCTTGAAGCACCGACTCCAGCTCCAGTCCCTGCCTTGGAAATCTCTTCCAAACCCTAAAACAAATTTAGATACACAGTTCTCTGAAAGCTACAGTTTTCCCTGTGGCTTGTGGACCTTTTTCTTCTACTCACCTTTCAACTAATGTGCATGCACAAAGCACTCTGTGAAAAGTCAACCTCATTAACATTAACCTATTGAACCTTACCTTAATTCTTAGAGGATGTCAATGACTGAAGGCTGGACAACTGTCAATACAGAAGTCTAACCCACAGAGATATGCCAGAGCAAACAAAGCAAACAAACTGAAGGCTGATATTGTAAGGGAACCTGAACTTCTTTAAAACTTCAGCACCATCACGTGCTCATCACTTTCATGCCTCGTAATAAAACATGCAAAATGAGGAACAACCAAGCAACAAGTGCATTTACTGAAGAATGTATAGACATGCTATTAGGGGTATTAGGTGACTTTTCTGTATAGAAGATCACTTTTTATTGCTTCCATATCTAACTTGTTTTACAGAGGTATGGGGCAACGCATATAAAACCAGCACTAAACCTCTGTCAGTGATAGAAAAGAAAGCTGTGAGAATTTTGCATAACGTGAATGAAAAAATAACAACACTCTAATAAATTGTTTATTCAGTCAAATATCTTGAAACTGGTTAATTAAGGGACCTGGTTATATATATATATATATATATATATATATATATATATATATATATATATATTTCTATTTTTTTTTTATTTAATTAAATTATTTTATAAAAATTATTATTTTTATTATTTTATATTATTAAATTTTATTTATTTTAATTAAATTATATATATATATATATATATATATATATATATATATATATATATATATATATATAGAGAGAGAGAGAGAGAGAGAGAGAGTTTATTTTAGTAGTTCATTTTTGGTTTAAGCTCAAGTGACAGAAGTTAACAGAAGGAAGTGCGATTTCAAAAGAACAGCAGTGTGTACTGCTTTAAAGTAAATGTGCATTTCAGTGCGCGGCGTAAAGCTGTGGAACACGGTTTTACTATGACTCAACTCAAGATGCTTTAAAAGTTCTCATGTACCTCTGAGTTAATAATGACGAAAATGCTGTTGCTGTTGCTGTAAGCTGATGTAATACATGTGGCCACGATATGTATTTTTTAATAATTGAGAAAGGGACAGGTTTACATAAGACTTTTCTTCTTCCTTCCTCCTACTCATGCAGAGTAAGAAATGTAAGAGTATGCATTTTGTGACTTAATGATGATGTGTTAAATCGAGTGAATAAACTGACTGGTTGATTGCATTGATGTTCAAATTGTCAACGGAGGATGGAGTTATTTCAAGAGTTACATGTCACTTACCTTCTCAATCTGTTTGGGAGTGGCCGTGGGCGCGTTGCCCAGCCTTTCAGCCGTTTGCTCTGCCTCATCCGCCTCTTTGCAACGCTGCTCATAGGATTTTTTAGACTGTAAGAGTAGGAAACAGAGACAATGTGAAACCGATGACAGCCATATGTTGTGCGCCGGTTTGTCGGTGTGTGGCTTTGACAGGAAAGAAAGATCATAGGGGGCTTGGTAATGAAAAAAAAGATGTTGCACCGAGGAAAATAATAAAAAGACAAAGGAAAACACTTGCCACTTCCTTCCTGGCTTCAAACCATTTCACAGTTTATATCTCCACTGCACCGCAAAGATATTTACAAACTACTTTGTTTTTTAAATTAAAAGAAATGAGGTGTTGTGATCAGAAATAACATTTCAAAGAAGTGAGCTCTTTTCCTTGCATGTAAAAGCAGAAGCTACATGAGCTACATGAGCTAAAACTGATAAACTGTTGCATGTGCGGCAGACACTGTGGTTCTCAAAAACACAAATCACAAATTTTTGATATCTATTGCCATGAAAACATGAATTGACCTTACATCTATGGTTTTCTTGTAGAGAGAGACCTTTGTTTTCTGGACCTTCTCCATGATGACCTCAAACTAGTTGGAAAGGACATTAATTCATGTTAGAGACAAGGAACTCCACTATACTTCCTTATTATGTATTCACCAGAAATATGAACCTTTTTTCTCTGCTCTTTCTGTCGCTCTCTGAACTCCTCCATTCTCTTCACCTCTTCCTTCAGGAACCCAGAGAGCTGAATGTGCAAGTTTCCAATGTTTTCAATTTCTGAAAGAAACCAAAGCATGCAGTGAAAATAGAGAACCTTCGGAGAAAGACGTTATTTAAGAAAAAAGCAAGCTGATTTTTGAGGGGGTTTGGAGTGTTGTATGCTTACGTGTTTTCATTTCATCAAATGATGCTCTCAGAGTGCTGTGAGAGTAAATTGAAAACTGTTATGACATGCCAGACATTATAGACATTATTGCGTAACACATGATAATCAGTATTCTTGGCAAAAATAAATAAATAATCCCCCACCCAGATCACCTACCAAATCTCCGTCGAACCCCCCGCCTTTCGAGCTATTGAGACCAACTCTTTGCCATATTTTTCCTCGGCCGATGCTCTGCGTACATAACACATTTATCAGCGTCTCAGTATAGAAATTCAGACATGAATTACCTCAAAAAAGACAGCTCACCTCATTTTCAGGAGGTCCTCCACGTCCTTACACGTACGCCGACCCTCATTAAGTCTCTGAATAAGAGTTTCATAGCCAGCGTTGCTGATGAACTCATTCCCCTTCATGAAAGAAGCAGAAGATTCGTTACTACAGCTCAGTTCATTTGAATGAATATGTTTTTTTCCCTCATCTATGCGTTTTAACTGCAGCTCACTTAGGGTGAAAGGCAAATTGTCAGTTGGAGGATTCTGAATGGAAACAGCTACGGTGGAATCAGTGTCAAACTTTCACATGCACCCTAACGTGATGAGATTTTACATATGCAAACTAGGAATAGAATGAAAATATAAGGAAACATAGACAAATGGAAAAGTTTGGCTGATGGTCTTGTCTGATCATTGAGCTCTTTGTGCTTCTATTTGGCGAATAAGGGAGTCAATCCTAATCAGGAACCTAAAAACGCAGATCTAATGAACCTGGATGATAACATCAAAGTAGCAAAACCCCAAACTGATGTTATACGCAGGAAGATACAGTAACACTGTAAAACACAATTGTGCTTCTTGCGATAGGTGGTTTTATCATGAAAACAGAGCCACTGACAAAAGTAACACATTAAAATTTGTTTCAAGCATATTAACAGAAAACGTATGAGTAGATATAAAGAAAAGACTAATCTGAAGTCAGCTTACAAAAAAAGTCAAATTTTGAAAAGAATATGGTTATAAAAAAACAAAAGACAAAAAAGTTAAAATGTGCTACTTTCAAATTTCCAGTAAAACAGTTGCAACAAGGGCTTTTTCTTCTTTTTTTTCCCTGTGACACTTCCTTCAGCTTTCAACTACACATACATAAAATGCAAAAGAGGAATCAGAATCATTAAACTGAACTCACCCAGAAGGAATCTTTAAATTGTAGGGCCATCTTTGGCAGTGCTTTAAATTAATGCCAGCTGAAGATCGCTGCTTTTGCTATCAGTCACAAACCCTCCAGGGGAGAAGCAGGCTGTAGTCCGATGCGAGTCAAATGCATCATGCCACACTCAGGAAACAAACTTGCAGAGGTTCTCACTCACTTAGTCATATCATTTAAATAAGGAAGAGCTAAAGCGGGTCAACATCCGCCGCAACCGAGATGACACGTGTGATGGCAGCAACTTCTCCTTGAACATGAAAGACAATAAGTTTTCTAAACTTCTCATAAATGCTCATAAATAGCACAGGAAATGCTATTTTTTTCTGAAATTTTGTTAAAAAAAATGTTTATCTGAGGTTTAAAACAGAACCAAGTCTTCCTGTTCCTCCAGAGTATACACAATAAGGCTTGCACAACAACAGAAATGTCTTACTAAGTTTTGCAGTCTAGTAGAATACGTTGCAATCTGTTCTAATGGGGACATAATACGGATGCCAGCATAGGATTTTTTTCAGTGGCTCTATAAAACCATGTGGATGACATTTACCGGTGCATATCAGGTTTTACTTACAATAACATGCAAATGTTCATTTTCATTTCAGTAGTTTGATTCAAAACGTTCTTTATTAAACACAGTGATACCCGAAAGGCTTAAAGCATACTTTTGAATTAATTTTGATAATCGCTGATTCCGCCCGATATTAGCGCAAAATTCAGGCTAACACAATATGACCTAAACAATAATGGGGAAGGCTGCTATCTTGAGTTGTACAGCAGACAGTCACTGACAACTTCCACAAGAAGCTTAAGCCGCAAAAGGTCATTGCTAATGAAGATGATCATGTGTCCAGCCATAATAATGGGACGTTGAGTGAAAGGAAAATTTGTTCTTAAGCAATTGTGTTCAAGACATTTGTCACAACTGTGGGATTCCTTGTGTTAGGTCATGGCTGAAGGGAGGAGCTTATAATCCAAGCTGCTCGAGGTCCAGTTTAACATTTCCACAAAGTGATGACTTTGCAAGCTTGGTCATCTGCTGGTGTTGGTTCACTCTATTTTCAAGTTTAATGTCATCTAGCACTTTATTCTCCTCGTTGCTGACAATCTATATATGGAGATGCTAATTTCATTGTGCAGCACGACTTGGCACCTGTCCTCATTAGCAAAAATACCAAATGATCATGGCATCACTGTGATTGACTGGTAAGCTCTCCTAATGTGAAAGCTGACAGAGAATCTACATTAATCCATCTCTTCTGAGATATGCTGCATTGAATGAATGTTTCATGCAAAAGGAGCCCTGAGCAAGTACTGAGTTTCTATAGTGTACATAATTTTTCAGAAGCTGCCATTTTTATATGAAATATTATTTTTTGCTGATTTTATGTAATATTAGTCATTTCTTATTAAACAAAATTTTGTGGTTTCATTAGCTGTGAGTAATAAGCATTACAATTGAAACCAGTAAAAAAAAAAAAAAAAAAAGACTTTTTCCTGAACTGTAAACTTCTAAATTTGAAGGAAATTACAACCAAAAAAATGGTCTCTGCTAAGATTTCTGGCGTTTAGCAAATGGAAATAGTTTTGATAAATGTAACTAATCTAAGACAAAAGAATGTTGGTCTGACATAACTAAAAAAATGTTTCTGTCTTTTTATGTGGTGTACTTCAATATCTGGTTTCAACTACCTGTTTCATTTTAATTACCAAACTAAAACTTTTTGTTCATGTACCAATAACTGGAAATGTATTAGTATGACAGTTTCCATTTCACAATTTAAAGCAAGAAGGGAAAAGAATTCAAAGAAACGGAGAAAAGCCAACAATGCAGTTATAAATAATGGTTATAATTCATCATGTGACAACTGGAGGTGTCTGCCATAGTCTGTAACTTCACTGTTGATGAATATTTCTTGGTTTTGCAAAACTTCTGTCACTGAAAGCTGCCCATCTCCATCCTGGTCCATTTCTTTGATGAGATGAAGAGCCTGTTGATGACAATAAAGTAAAATTATCATGGCCTTAGAGTACAGAATAGGACCAACCCCCACCACAGCCCTCATATGCTGACACATGCTCAATTTAGCTTGCTGCAGCTTTGCAACTTTAGAATTGTTACATCTTAGATTAAAGGGACATGACAAAGAGCAAATACACAGAATGCTCATGTTCCACTGGGTTGTTTCCTCACAATCATTGTTGCCTAGACGTTTTTGCTTTTGTTAAACTTCTCTGTATTTAAGGCCTAATATAAAGTTCAACCTCAACAAAGAGAAATGATAACCTGATAAGTGTAAGGGACACTAATGTTTTTCTTCCAGCTAATTTTGATAGAGGCGCTGAAGCTTACTTCCTCTCTTGCTGAACCGTAGCTATTAGGCGCAACCCAGCGCAGCTGTTCATCTCGATCCAGTTTGCCGTTCTGATCTTGGTCGTACAGATCTTTAAATCGTACTGATTCTTCAATCTCCCACTGTGTCGGGGACTCTCCTGATTTACAAAACGAAGAACAAACTTTTAAAACAACAAGCTGATTGCAGAGAGTTAATTGGGGAAAAAAAAAAAAAAAAGATAGCGTCGCCATACCTTCGTTGTGCACGTTTCCAATAAATTCCGTCAGGGTGATAAATCCGTCTTTATCTGCATCATATTCATTCAGTACATCGTCAACGGCAAAGTCCTGACCGAAAAACAAAAAACAAAACAAAAAGTCAATTTCAGTTGGTGCAAACCACACTGAACAAAGACATGTATTATCATATCAGATTTTGCAGGAATGAGAACTAAACTCAACTCACTGCCATGTAATCCACTTCAAATGCGTGAGTGAAGGCAAGAAACTCAGTCGCGTTGAGGCCAGGTGTGCCGTCCATGTCGGCAAAATAAAAGCGCCTCTTTTCCTTTAAGACAAGCTAACAGTGATATGAGAATATGTTACAGCATCAGTTAAAGAAGGATGTGGAGTAATCAGTGAGATTTTACTTTGCTTTAAAAAAAAAAAAAAAAGGGCTAATACCCCTTGAACCTTCTCACATTTCATCATGGTACAAAAACAAACCGTGTATTTTACTGGGTTGATATATGATAGATCAACACAAAGTAGCACATAGTTATAAAGTTAAAGTTTTTCTTTTTTTTTCCCCACAAATTGTGAGGTGCTTTTGAAGTCAGCCCTTTTGACTCTGCTACCCCAAGAAAACAAAAATCAAATGTAAGCAATTAGCCAAGACATCCATGGTAACCGTAAGGGCTGCAGAGAATCACAGGTTAGGTGGAAAATCTGTTGAAAGGGGAACTATTACTGCTCAGGATGCATACTTCATCCTGAACACACCACACCCACCTTCAAACAGGGTGGAGGCAGCATTATGGTGCATTGATGTTTTCTTCACAAAGGGCAACAGAGCACGCAAGAATCGATGTGAGTCAAATAAAGCTGCACAATATATTGAATCATAAATTATTGTTGCAATAGCGTGTACGATAGCGCAGTTATAAATGACTGCTTTGACACGATTCATGTGCCATTATATTTCAATTATATATATAATACTCTGCATAAAGATAATATCTTTGGCCAGTTGGACTTAATTGTTTAGGTCAAATCATATTAATTTATTAAAATGTCACAGACCCAAACACAACTGAGAATTTGTGACAAATTTACAAATTGATGCTGACAAACTTCCCCCACCAAATCAGACTGAGTGGGAGCTATCTCTTAAAGAACAATGGCCCAAAGAATTGATCATCAGTTGTGCAAACCTGGTAGAGACATACCCACAAAAAAACTGGCAGGTGTAACTGGAGCAAATGTGGTTCAACATAACTATTGACTCAGCAGGCTTTACCACAAAGGCTTCCCCCATTTCTCAGATTTTTATATGTACCAACTTTTCACCAGGTGTCATTTACCTACAACATAACAACTGTGCTTCAATGTGTGTTGGTTTATAACACAAAATTCCAATAAAATGCAGTGAAAAGATTTCATGAATACTTTTCGGAAGACACTGTATAACACAAGCCTACTTGTCTAAGAGACTCTTGCTCTGGGTCCTCCAGTACAGTGTCATCATCAAAAGGAATGAGTTCCTCATGAGCAAGAGAGCTGTACTCCTCCCAGGTAACAACCCCGTCGATGTTGGTATCAAACTGAGTGAACCGCTCTCCTGCATCTTCTATAGCGTATTGTTTGTAGACATGCTGAATCCACAGGGTGATCTCCTCTAAGAATAAGACACACAACGTGACCAGATTAAAATGCATTTCAGTTTGTCTATTTTTGCCTTTTAGACCTTACTTAAAGTTACCTCCACTTAGTAGCTTGTCCCCGTTTGTGTCAATCTTCTCTACAACTGCCATCATCTTCTTTCTCTGCTCTGTTGGGCTGAGTTCTTTTATTTCCCTGGTGCTCTAAAAAAAAAAAGACAAAGATAAGTGGAATGAAAGATTAGCAAGGGATTAACAAATAAAACATGACCGAAATATAAAATAACCTCCTCTCCTAGCAGAGCAGCCATATCATGGTCAGGGTTGTGCTGTTCCCCGATGTAATGATCTTCATGGATATGGTCAGGTGAGCCTAACTGTCCAACACTAAACTGAAGGATCAGCAGAAAGAGGAATAACGTGTGTTCCATCTGTTAAGAAATAGATTGAAAAGTAAGTTAAGAGTAAATGTAAACATGACAAACAGAAATATCCGATGCAACTCTGCTATCTGGTGGTCTGCAGGTGTAAGTTCAAACAAAAACCTTGCCAAATCCAAACATAACTCATGCGCTTAGTATACGAGATTAGTGAAGAAGATCAAATAAGCCTAGCAAAAAAGATTTTTTTTTTTTGGTCTGGCGGTCGATTTGCTAATAAGAATAGCGAAAACTGTGCAAATGAAAGAAACTTTAGAAGAAGAGAAAAAGCAAAGACAACGTTAATACAAATACTCTCAGTTAAAACAAGACGTCAATACCTTAACTGCGATTAAGCTAATTTATACAGTTGTTACAAGTTAAAAACGTTATTACCGTGAAAAGTACAAGTGTTTACCTTAGCAATGTTCAAAGTCGCGGAGTACGGGATGTCCGGTAAAGAACTTCAAATTAAAAGAGGCAGGGAAATAATTGTTTATTTTCTAATTTGATAAATCGGTTGAAAATTCTTTAGAAGTAAAACTGCAAATTTCATCGAGAATAAACGTGTATTTATTTTTTTTTAAATTCGGTTTTTTTTTCTGCGTCAGCAAGTATAGGTTATGCTGTTATGATTTTCATTTTTGATGTTTATGTTTAGTTTTATTTCACGACTCCCAACTGAGATCTTTACCGCAAAAAACTGTAATCGTTTTACTTAATGCTTTTACTTTGAAAACAAATTAATGTTGTAAACTCAACCAACCGCCCGTGGATGTCCCGCCTGATCTCACTGGTTGCCATGGCAGACAATGCAAAGTCCCGCCCACCAAAAATATGTACCACCCTTTAACCTACGTTGTACTGTACGTGACTGGCTGTTGCTTGTGCCGTTGCCAGGTTACTATAATTTCATTGGAGAATTTTGGCGTCAGTCACAGAAACGAATTCAACGCACTTCCTGCTACCGCTCGAGTAGGTTGTACTTAGTGTCATGTATTTATCTGACATGTTTTTCCATCACCATTGACCAGAAGACAACTTTGCATTCGAACGTTCATTACCGACAAACACTAAGGACTAAACTTGAGGCGGGTCGATGTCTAAAGACAACCGCCATGATGGGAGACGGCGTGGCGCTGGCCAGCATCGTCTCGGCCCGAGAGTTAGCCAAGGTGTTGACGGGAGGGAAAGGTCTGGGAGCAACAGCTCTGGCTCCTCGCACGGAGGAGGCAAAAGCAAAAGTACATCCACGCTTTCATCTAAGGTATGTATAAAGCAGCAGCTTTGCTCATATGGAAACATTAACGGCTAAAATGAACAGTTTCATTGCTGTACCGAGACATGCTAGGTTAGCTTACAAATCTGGAATGGGATTACTTACCTTTTAGTAGGTGTTACCTTCAAAAAAAGTGGTTCCCTTTTAACTTTTCCTTTCCAAACAGCAGCGCCAGTATTTTAACCAAATGTAGTTGTTTAATTATATAAAACTTGATCATACATATGGGAATGTAGCTGAAAATAATTATTGTCCTCGTAAAATAGAGACATGTGCATGTACTGTTCTTGTGTAGTTATGTCTACTAAAGATGAAGGCTTATGTTGTTTCTATCTAACTAGTTTGATATTTTCAGAATAACTATGTTTCTTATGAATCTATTTGAATAACGTTATCAAGGATGAAATTGGAAATATTTATTTATTCTGTCTTCTTTGATTAAACGCAGGTACATTAGAATCATACTTGGTGTATAAAACACAAAACAAACGGCATATGTTGACAGTCTGCCCCATATTTTGCAAAACAGATAAACTAGCACTTTAGTACACATAGCACAACAAAAGCAAAAACCGAGCATAAAATCACCATTTTGTTGTCTATTAAACATTTAAATATATATATGTGATTTATTTTAGCCTCACATATCACTAGGCAATAAAGCTACTTTTTTTTTTCCAACATTTCAACAACAAAAACGACAAAACCAAAAATCTTGTTCACAAGTCTTGTGGATCCTATGTTACTAAAAAACATTATGTTGTCTTTTGTTCAGCTAAAACAGATACTTCTTCATGTATGCAGTGCACTCAGATTTTATGACATTGTCACATGGGAATGCTACACAGTCTGATGATGATGACATAGGTTTTACAGCTTGTCATCAAAGACACCAATTCAGTTACACATCAGATTTTTATGAGCATAATTTCCATCTTAGGACATCATCGTCTTAAAGTCATGTGGGGCTTAACTTTGCTGCATCTTTTCTGATCAGTGAGATACCTTTAAAGTCTACTGCTAATAAAGATACCTTGTGAGCACATAGGTTTGTCTGTTTGACCAAACGACTAGCTTTGCCTTCACACAGGCAAAATGTATATATATGTGTGTATATATAAATATATATATATATATATATATATATATATATATATATATATATATATAGTTTGTATTTTTTTTTACAATTTTTAAAATCTGTGAAGAAAGTGTCTTGCACTTCCAAGGAGCCCCTTGGACTACATAAAATCCTGTTAAATCAATTGGCAACCAAAGTCTGTTTTAATCCATGTATAATTTAATTATCTTTGCAAAATAAATTCATCTACATTGCATATTGTTTTCTACATGTTTAATAAGAAAAAGTACTAGTCAGACAAGATGAAATTAAAATTTCTGGCTTAAATGCAAAACTCTATTTACGTAGGAATATTAACACTGTACTTCACTCCGAACACGCCAACCCTTATTGTGAAACATGGTGGTGGCAGCATCATGCTGTGGGGATGCATTTCTTCAGCAGGCTCAATAAAGCAGGTTAGAGTTTGATGGACATTTGGTTGGAGGTAAAAACAGTCCAACCCTGAAAGAAAACCTGTTGGAGGCTGCAAAAGACTTCAAGGTAGAGCGGCCACACACCCCTCCAGCAGATGAGACTGAGCATACAGACAGACCTACAGTGGAATAGTTTAAATGCACCATGCTCTTATGTTTTGGTCCAGTCAAAGACCAGAGCTAAATCCAATTGGAAACCTTGGAGGAGTTACTTCACAGGCACTTTATCCAGTCTTGCAGATGTTAAGCTTTTTTGGAAAGATGAGTGGGCAAAAATTTCAGTTTGTAGATGTGCAAAGCTTAAAGACCGACACCAAATTATTCTCAACAAAATGTGCTTCTACAAAGGATTAAGTGGGGAGATTGAATACAAGTGTACTGCACCCATTTTTCATATAAAACGAAAGGGAAACGCACATCTTTTTCCATCCTTTTTAACTTTTCTGATGTTTTGCACTTTGGAGTCATCACACCCAAAAGATGCAGAGCATCCCTCTGTTAGCTCACCCAAACAGAGCCCTGTTAGTGTCACCCTGCAATTGTGCTCTTATCCCTCTGTCAGCTCAGTAAAGAGGGGCAGAGGGGGCAGGCTCGCTGCGTGCACATGATTGCGCAGCGCTGTGGCAGAAGGAGAGTGAGACAGAGACGTGAAGCAGAGATAGCGGGGGATCTGATGCAGAGCTGGGAGCGAAGACGAGGGGAGCTGTAAACATAGGAAGCTGCATACAGTAGCTTGTAGAGGAGACTGGCAGGCGGCAAGTCAGGCCTGAGAAGTGGCTGCTAACTCAGCAGAGTGCCGAGGGCTCAGGCTAGATTACTGAAAGAGAGCTCTGGACAGAATAGTGGAAGGGAAAGGAAGGACTGATGGGCCATTCTCCGCTTGTCTCTCTCAGTTGCCTTTGAGAGAGGAGTTGGCACAGCTGGGCAAGTTGCTATAGCAGAGTGGACTACACAGTGGGCGTCTATTTTAGTCCTGCTGTCAGACAACGATGTCACCTTGGACAAATGGCAGTGCCGGTTAGAAGGAACAGGTTGCATGGATTGGGCTACCAAGTATGTCAGGAGTGGATAAAGACGAGGAACCCGCTCACAGACTCTTCTTCTACTCTGTATGTATGATCTAATGTTTTTATTCCCATGTTTTGCTAATGAGTCAGCGCTCCCTTTCTGTTCATGCTTATGTCTGTTTGTGGGTCTTGCCAAGAAGGAAACCTGACACTTGCCCCTTACTCAGCACTGCCTTGAAATTAAACAGGCGGTGTAGTGTATGGCAATGGACTCCCTGGCCAAGTAAGATAACAGTAGTTAGACACTAAAGTGTTTATCTGCTCTGCAGGCCAGGTGACAGCTTGCATACAGCTTATTAAGTACTCATTAAGTGGCTCTCAACAATGTTGTTGGAAGGCTTTTTGTTTACCTCGGCTATTGCACAGGTGTTTAAGAATGCTGTACCTACTCGCAACTCCTAAAGAGACTTTCATCTACTGGTGGTCCAGGTTTGAGCATAAACCTGTGCTCCCTACATGGCAGCTTTTCCATGTTTTACTGTGCAGTTCTTTGATGTTCTTTTATGCCTTTGTAGTGTCTTTCTAGTTACCAGAATAAAGCCCAGGCCACGCCACTTGACAAGTAAAGAACTTTGCTCACCAAAAGTAGGTCAGCTGGCCATCTCCCTTAGGGATGTTAAATACTATCAGACAATTGCACGCATGCTGTTTCTGCATGTGTATCGCCTAATGAGTCATGTTGATATGTATTCTGGTAGGATTAAATGAAGTGCCATGTTGCATTACATCGTGCCAAATTAATGCTTGTTTTCTCACATCTACAGATATAACTGAGCATATCTTTTTTTTTTTTTTTTACATAAACCAGAAGAATAATTGTTTTCTTCTGTGTTGCAGCAGTCTATTTGAGAGGCAGCCAAGACACAGTTTGTTCCATGACTCATGTAGTTAAGTGGAGAACAGCTTCTCATTTTAACTAGGCTTATTTCAGGTGGTGGTTATAGCTCAACTATAAAATGGCATGAAAATGAATTCCTTTGATTTTGACTTCACACAAGTATAGATTCAATAATTTAGAGGAAGTGCAGGAGTGGTGCCGGCGTTTCTGTGAGGAGGATAAACACAAGAAGGAAAGATCCAAATTGAAAGGCCTTGCGCTGTTTCTTCGTTATCCCCCTCCCTAAAAGCAGATTATGTCATATAAACAAGTTTTATTTTTATGACATATCTCTATGTCGTGGTGATTTTGGGAGTTGCTGATCCAATGTTTTATCACAGACTCTATTGATGTGTTTGTGATAAAGGGTGCAAAATGTGACAGAATGTTTTGTTTTGTTTTTTATTTTAGTTCATAGGATTTCTTCACTCGAGGTTGCAGTCAGGTTCACTGATGCATATTCAGTGTGTAGGTCAACCATGATGCTCGCTGAGCACAGAGTGTGTTTAAAGCCTCTGCCTCTAGCTGTTTCTCGTCATGGTCTGTGCCATTAAACCTCACCCCTATGCTTATTATGTTACAGTGTTGTGCCTTCAGTTCTGGTTCAAACAGTAGCAAGCACGGGTCAATGATAAGAACAATATTTTTCTAATATACTTTTATTTGAAAATACTAAAAAATGCATCAATTTCACAGTAACTTTTTACATCATTAACCCTCCCCCCCAACTGATGCGCGTTAGGATTAAAAGTAATAAGGTACTTGTGTAAGATTGTGTAACTTAGTGTGCATCAATGTTTGAATAACTGAAGACATTCTGCTGCTGTGTATATTTCAACTGTTGTTCAAAATATGTGTGCAAGATGTCTTAAAATGGAGGTAACCATAGCAACACTAGTCATTTCAGGATGTGCTGTAGGCCAACACTGGAGTTTGAAGTTGTTTAATGGTTTACCAGTCTTTATTCTCAATTTTTTGTTTTTAATTTTGTAGAAATGTAGAAATTTGGACCATTTGTCCAATTTTTAAAATGACCTAAATACAGTTTTTTCTATTTATCAACCATAATCTCCTCTAAAACACCGCGCCCCTCCTGTTTTGGAGACCATTAACATGCCCATGATTGAATTTTTTATTGTTGTGTGTTATGATCACTCAGTTAAAGCGAGTATACGTTTCGAGATCTTGTGAGAAACTACAACAACCCCAGACATAAAAGTTTTGTGAGATCTTGAGTTACTTGTGTGTGATCCTGTAAAACATCTTCTTAAAAAGAATGTGTAGCTCAAGTGAAATATGTATATTTTACCAACAACAAAATTGTTGAAATTTTAGCAATACAATGCATTTATGTGGAAAACTAATTGACCAGGGGAAAATTTAATTTTAAGTTCTCCTCTCTGTCCTGCAGGCCTCCTTTCAGCGCTCCAACAGCCACGACAAAGTGCGAAAAATAGTTGCAGAAGAGGGCCGCACTGCTCGGAATCTGATTGCCTGGAGTGTCCCTTTGGAGAACAAAGAGGAGGAAGGTTGGTAACTGCATGCAAAACAAAATTTTCACCAATAAAATTATTATTGTGCGGGGGGTGTCACTAATTGGGTTATTTGTGTTTAGGTATTCTTTAGTGAATGCCAAATGTTTAGTTATTTATTTGGAGTGTCCTGCTGATTTTACATGGAGCTCATGTTGGATGGATGCGGGGTATGTTTGGGATTTTTCAAACCGTTTACTGGGCAGCTGAAATGAAACCAAGACGTAGCTTCTTTTTTTTTTCAGCTGCAGACTTGGAGTCGGGATTTCTGAGAAGTTGTCAGAGAAAATCCCCGGTATTACTTTTATTAGTGAGGAGGGAAGGATGAGATGATGCAGCTCTAAGAACATCATTGATGTTTTTAGAGTTTACACTACACCTGTATTTGCAGATTTGCAGTCCAATCTTCTTAGAAGAGAGCAGATTGGGAGTTGGTTTACTACCAAAACTTGAAAAGATGGAACTGCGACTCATTAAGTAATTACTGAGTTAATACACACACTCTCCAGTATGTGTGTGTGATTTCCTCTGATTGAATGCATCATGAGGTCACTTATGAGAGTTGATCTTTGGTGACAGAACAGCATAATAATTCCTTTTAATTATTTGTTTGTTTTTTTGTGTTGTACATTAAAAGCGCCTGGCTGCAAAAGGTCTTTGGCACTTTACTCTGTTTATATATGCTAACATGCTGCTTGTTGTAATGCTCTGAAGTTTATTTGTTCGCTGTGGACATTCATCAATTTATCCCACTTTCCAGATTGATATGTGTATTGACGTAAACTAGTTAAAGCTACACTATATATTAAATTGCAGTGGTCATTAAAGTTTTGATTAGTGCAATACAGTAATCCAAAAGGACTGCCTACATGAAGTATGAGGTGGGATATTATATTTAATGTGATGTTTATTCACACTTTGCATGTCAGGAAAACATTTGCCGAGTTGAAAGGCCTTTTACTACCAAGGCCAACGTCTGATTTGTGTCTTTGTGGCTGGGTGGCTAAAGCTTATGGAGCGTGGCATGAAAACTGTGATTTGAGCCAGAATTTCCTACAGCTGCAAATTCACAGCAATATAACTTCCATAAACAGAGAGCACTAATTAAGGCATGGGAATTACGGTAAAATGATTCATTTTAAAATTACTGTATTGAGAGATTTGGTAACACTTTATTTGAAGGGGGTTGAATAAGACTGACATGACACTGTCATAAACACCTGTCATGAACATGACTAAGCCAAATCATTACTGATATAAATTTGTTATAAAAGTATTACTGATTGCACTTTAAAAATTAGGTATGTTTATGTTATTAAAGGTAAAGTTTAAACAGTAATGATTTCTTGGTTAATGTCAAGTTGTCATAACAAAGACATTTTGAATAATGTCAACTTTGTATTAAAAGTGTCATAATTAACCGAATGACACTTTATGACAACAGTCATAAATATTCATGAAGGCTTATTCATGTTCATGACAGGTGTTATGTCATGTTTATGACAGTGTCATGACAGTCTTATTCAACCCCCTTCAAATAAAGTGTTACCAGAGATTTTTGTTTTATTTTCAGCCTCTCAACATTAAAATGATTGTAGGAAAAGATGACAATATTTTTCCTCACCGTTTTAGAAAATAAAGTGAATTCAACTGCACATCCATGCATAAATATTTTGCCTGCATTAAATAACTTACAGTTAAGTGCTATGTTGTGTCCTTTCTTAACCCTTTGCTCATATTTTAGAGTTTTAATTATTTTTTCAGATTTCTGTTAGCGTTTTTTTTTTCCATAATCTCTTCAAATAAATGACTTACTTATAATTCAAAGTTACAAGGTGTATGTAAAAAGAATTTTAAAAAGACGTTTAATCATATTTTCAAGACTTGAATAATACGATCAGGATTTGGGAATACCTGTGAGACTTCTGGACTTTAGTCCATCTGACACAGAAAGATCCACTCAGAATTTTCTGACATCCTTCCAATGCCTTAAGTGTGTTCACAGAAAGAATTGATTTACCACCAGTTATTACATTCTACTTTAATATATTATATGTACTTTGGATCTGACGTTTGTCTCTGTTTGGTTAGTTTTTCTGTTACATTTTAGTTGATATCAACATTTTTTATTTTTTATTTATTTATTTTTTTTGTTGCTGAGGGAAAAACTTACTGAGGTGTCTGGTTGATTTTATCGTTTAAAAATATGACCTTAACATTTCTGGATTAGTTGGATGGCTGCAAAATGTATTCTTGGCCCTTTTGTTTAGATTTGCATTCATAAATTTTCTTTTGTTCTTAATTATGAGAATCACATTTTTGAAGCAATGGTGACCATATTCATGTTTTGATCATCGTTGATTTGTGACAGTTTCACTGGATTAATGCAAACATGTTGACGGTTAACATATATTTTTTTAGAAAGTAAATGCAAGGCTCATTTATTTGTCTACCTTCATCCTTTAAAGCAAAATCCAAAGGCTGTGCCAGCAACTGTTCAAAGTCTCAAAGGGTCAACGCTGGACAACAGAAGAATAAAAAACAGGTTAGAATATCATCTTGTTCCAGTAGAGGGCCCTATTCACCAACATAATTTGTCATTTTCTTTTACATCAGATCAACTCCCTGGTTTACAACGTATGAGTAAATCTATGCATTTGTATTGATTGTTGTCGAACATGCATTAGTCATCTCAGTCTTTATCAAAAAGGATTTAGCATTTACATAATCTAAGGTTAAAAAAAAAAAAAAAAAAAAAAGGTTAATGCCACAAGGGTTTGTGTTTCCATTATATTCTGTTTGTTCACAGAATGCTGGTGTGGAAAGTAAGAGCACATCTGGAACCGTATTGGACAAGGGTACTGACAAGAGCCCCACCAAAGCCAGACAGCCCCGCAAAGTGGACCTGCGTGCTCGATACTGGGCATTCCTCTTCGACAACCTGCGCCGGGCAGTGGATGAGATTTACGTCACATGTGAATCTGATCAAAGTGTCTTAGAATGCAAGGTTAGTCTCATTCATTCATTCATTCATTCATTCATTCATTCATTCATTCATTCATTCATTCATTCATTCATTCATTCATCATAATCTGAGCTTTCCCAAATTGTTTAAAGCCACAGTGTAATCTTGTTGTACATTGCCTTCTGAAATTGAAGAAATAAAAAAAAAAAATCTTTCTCTTTCACATGTGGCACTTAGAAAATATAAAAGGTGACCTTAACAGACAGAAAATGGGAATGATTTAGTCTGATTGTGTGTCAGTTAGCAAAAAGTGTTTATGTATCTTTTACTACAATATATGCAATGTTTTTGGTTTCTAGTGGTTAGTTTAATTGTTTATTTTTGTCTTAATAAAAAAAGTGTGCTAGTTAGAAATTAAAGTTCTGATGCAAAGATCATTTGGTCACAACATTTCTTTTTTAAATTTTACATTTGTATTGATACCTGCTTATGGCACAGGGACTCTGACGTTTTTTTAAAATGGTTACTGCACATTCATATTATGTGCTGCAACCATGTAATATATAGTATTTTTAGTGTTTTTATTTTGAACTGCATCATCTGAAACAGAAATTGGCTGATTTAGTTCCACAAAAATGCAGATAAAATGAACAACTTTAACTAAGTCTTTTTCTTTTTTTTGATGGTGTTTGGATGGTTTTCATGGACCCCTGTGCTGTTAGTTTTTCCTCCAGGACACTCTGACATGACAGTACATGTCCACCATGCTGCATTATGCTGAACGTGATTCTGATGACGGCCAACGGTCTGTCCCAAATCCCGGTTGCCCACCGTGGGCTTAACTCTGTGTCAGTGTCCCAGCACAGTTCCCGGTGGTGCGATAAGCTTGCTGTCTATTGTCATGTGTCAGAAGTCAAGCTGCTGGGTGTGTGTCCTGTTTTTTTTTTTTTTTTTTGTTTTGTTTTTGTCCATACCCCACTCTCTCACTCACTACTCTCTAATGCTGGCTAATGGGCATGAAGCGTTGTTGCTGGTCATAATCCCCTATCCCACCCAGCTTGGGCTTAATGGACACTGATAAATGATGGAGTCAACTGGAGAGGAAGCAGAGTGCTTTGATTACCCTCAGCGACAATCCCCTGGTGGAGCTGCGGGCTGTCTGTGTTGTATGCACTTACAAAAACAGCTCACCATTTTCCACCTAAAACTCTATGAACATCATCATCATCGAAGGGAAGTGATGCCTAATTATCCGCTAAGGCAGTGTTACTGTAATAGATGACATAATTTAATGTAAGCACTCTCTGCTGACCTAATAGAAATTGCTTTCTGTGTCAAATGAAAATTGTTTTCTGAGCAGTCGGGATGATATGTTTTTCTTAATAATAGCTACACTTCTTAACCAAGAGCAGAATGGAGACTCTGACTATCTAACCGGATAAATGGTCACCAGTTGTTTCTTTTAAATGTATTATGTTTTTAAGTAGTTTCTGTTTATACACCACTTTGATTGCTTCCCACCTGATATTTGACTTATGAAGAGGATAAGCAGTTGCTTCCGCATGTTATCATTCATTACCAAATGAACACCGTAGCAGGAGATGAGGACTGTGATGGTTGACCAGTGCTAATCAGCAGGCACACTGCTATACACATCTTTCACCGGATTGACTTGTCTATTAACTAAAAGCACCATGAAGCTTTACTCTCAATTACCACTCCCTTCATGCTACACATCAGTCAGTTGTGTCTGTTTCATTGCAGCTCTGGGAAACAGCTTCTCACAGGCCACCACTTCTGCAAAACCAATGCTGCAGTTCAGTCCAAGTGCAAATAAGCATTTGTTGTAAAGGATGTAAAGGATTGGCATGCTGCTCTGTTCTTAGAGCTTTCCTGTGAAGTGTTTGTCTTTACATAGCTCTTGTTATCAATATGACCTTTCTATGGCTGTGCCTGTTATTGATCAACCAAATGGAGTCTCCTTACTATATGATGGCTTACATCTTTTTAAGTAATTATTTGAAACAGATTTTTATAATTGTGCAATTTCATAAAGTAGAGTTAAGGTGAAGCTAGATTTACTGGCTTTACAGAAATTTAAAGGCTTTCTGTAAGGTCTCAACAGTCATCAAAAGTCTTGTATTTAATGGTTATATTTTTTTCATTTAAAATTTCTGTTAAATATGGCAAGATTTTTAAAATCATGTCTTCAGATTCAAACATATGACGAAATTAAATGATAAAAGATTAGAACATGATTTTATTTATTTTTTATTTTTTATTTTTATCAAAGCTCATACATTTTGCTGTCGTTTATAAGGTAGATTTGCTGTTCAATGCTCATGAGTTAGTTTCTCCCTTTTAAGGTAGCTGCATATGCTAGCTTTTTGGAGGCCAGGGAGCCCTTCAGGTGGAAATAGCTATTGTTTATATTTTTTAAACTAAAAATGATCAATCAAATTAAATGTGGCAAAACGGTCTGAGACGGATTGTACTTAAAGTGTTATGTTGCAGCATATGTATTACATGTATGTAATCCAATGTTATTTTGTGTAAATTCTTAGGTGTATAGCTTCTGCAAGGATTATGTTTTTGCCCAGAAGAAAATGTCACAGGGTTGTTGTTTTTTTTTACTTTTCAACAAAAAACCTTGTTTATGTTTTGTTTTAACAGCTTTCATAGCTTTCAAAGTTAATCAGTATTGGCAGATCAGATACTGACAAATCATGAAATGTTTTCCTTTTCAGTAAATCCTTCAAAACTAAACTGTACTGCCCTTTTTTGTGCATTTCCCCATATTTAGTCAGTAAACATTACTTTGAAGCCTTTCAGAATTTACTAGTTTTTAATTCTCTTGTTACTATTTCGTGCATCTGAGTAATATCAACCTTTGTCCTTGATGTTTAATATTTTTTAGGAGGTGTTGATGATGTTGGACAACTATGTTCGGGATTTCAAAGCACTCATAGACTGGATTCAGCTTCAGGAAAAATTGGAGAAAACAGACGCCCAGAATAGGTGAGTATTTTTTGTTTGTATTTTTTATTAATTTTATTTACCGTTGATTTCTGTCCTTATTTATTTCCGAGTCTCACTCAATCCTTCTGCTAAGCTGTTCTTAGCAATGAGACTGGAAGTGCAGGTGTCTGCTCCGTGGCTTTGAGTCACAAACAGAAAAGATCAATAGTCCACTTGGCTTTAATTCAAAGGGATCCATGAGTTTATTGGCTTCTCTTTAACACAGTGACCGCTGCAGTCATAAATTGACTAAGAAATTAAATTCCAAGTGCCACCTCCCTATTTGTCCATATAAAGTGTACTGTTAATCAATAGGGCAATCTCAAACTTTTGCATGTTTTTGGCAATTATTAGCTATTCAGCTTTTATACAAATAATGTGAGGCAGGTCTGTGCATATAGATTAACAATGAATCAGGAAATTTGAAATAAAGCATCTTGCCAAAATTGTGCAGACCGACTTCTTTAGCGTGGGAGGTGCGAAAGATGTCCCCTGGACGCCATGTAATGCCAAGTCCCACTACAGACAGAATAGTGCCACCTTCAGGCACACGTCGCACCCTAAATTTTGGGTAAGCATACTGTTTTCTTTGTGTTTCTTTTTTTTTTTAGATTGCACTGTGAATTTGATGATATTCGAAAGAGCAGACAGTGTGTAGCAAATAGGCCAATGGTTATTGAGGTATTGGTTTAATGCAATTTGTTGAGGCTCTCACTCTTCACTCACAGAATTAGTGAAAAGGTGTAGAGGAAAGCATCGGTTAAAGACTGCTGAAGCATTGGTTCAATATGTGCACTGCTTTGTAATCTGATGCTGCAGGAAATGGATATTGATCATGACGGAGCCCTGTTGTATAATCCAGTTCTATGCTAGCTCACACTGGAGCCTACAGGGAGGAGTACACGGACAATTGTTTGTAGTTTGAAGCGTTTTCTATGGTCTTACCAATAAAAGCTTTGTTTTTAAGTTAATTTTACCTCTATGTTGACATTTGGTTGACCTCATACATTGCTTTTTTTTTTTTTTTTTACATTTTTATATATGTGGGTCTCTGATCTTCAGCAGTGGTCCTCCACCAGCTCTGGCCGCCGCTCGGCTCTCCCACACAGGTCCCAGCTGGGCGGACAGAGTTAAGTGCACTCAGGCCACCCACAGCACCAGTCAACCAACCACATTCCCAGCAGAGAAACCCAGTAAGAAACAACTCAAAAGCCAACTCCACCTTACTGTAAAAGAAACAGTATTTATTAAATTTCTCTCTTCCCCCCACCCCCAAGGTAAAAAAGATGCAGAAGGCTGGGAAACTGTGCAGCGGGGACGGACTGCCAAACCCCGGTCTGCTTCCATGGTTGCCAAGGTCAGCCCTGTCTTGGCTCGTGTCCCCGCTAAGCAGGACAGCGGCAAGTGTAATCGGTCACATCTACCACCACAGGAACAGCCACAGCGCCGTCCTGAGTGTCCCTCGGACAAGGACGTGACCCAAACTGACTCCAGGCAGCAAGTTACTGAGGAGCTTGTCCCAGTGGAGGAGGTTGAACATCCACAAAATGGACACATAATGGAGGTACTAATGTTGAGTACCGCATGACATCTCTCTGCTAGAGCAGTCCCTGGATATCAATTATTCACATGGAGCAGTGTAACATTAGCTCATTTTATCAGCCGCATTTGTTTTTGTTTTGGGCTCTGAGATATTAATAGGCAGAGCGTCCAGACGGACCTGTCAGCTTTGAAGCGATTGATTGTACATTTTAGAAGCAGAAAGACTTGTTTTCATTCTCATGAATAAAAGCTGACAACAACTCAAACACACTTGGTAAGGGTGTGTTATAACCTTTGGTTGTTGTAAAACTACAAATCTGTATAATAGTCTACCAGCTCAGTTTGACTTGGATGACTAGAGCATGATTAGTAGACATGGGCTGGGAGGAGATTGTTACCATATGTTAACCTTAAGTTAAAAATGCTACAGTATAGTGATTTATATTTATTAATGCAATATATGAGAAGAAAAATCAATAACATGATCTAATTGCTTTCATTTAAACCTAAAAGCAACAATTACTCCTCGCATTCAGAATTTTTAACATTGATTTTGACAATTATGACAATGTATTCATTATTTTGATACATAGACTTATCACTTAAATAAACTTTATTTGCAGGACATTTTTCATGCAGATGTATTTAGCACAAAGTGCAGTACAGAGCTTAAAAACAGATGAACCGTTCAGTATAAACTCTCCAAACTAGGAAAAAGGTTTATCAATTAAAGGATGATGAACTGAGAAACTGAAATCATCTAGTGAGGAAACAATAAATAAATAAATATAAAAACTAGCAAAGACTAAATGCTATAAAAACCTAAACTCTAATAAAATTGCAAGCATTTTATTAGGGTTTCCACATTAAAAAGTATTGAATAACCACAAAACCTTTCTAATATTGCTTAATGAAACAAATAATATTGCAAAACACAAGTGATAATTGACTGACTAAAAACTGAAGGACATTTGTTTGAACAGGTAAAGGTCGTAATAAAAGACAATTTCATAGCTGTTACTGGGTTTTTTTAATTAAAGATCTAGTTAATATAACAATTAGTTCTACATATTATAGAAGTGAGTACATTGCATTGGACTGAGAGAGACAATGGTTTTGTTAAGTTGTTAATGTGGTTTGTGTAAGTTTATTTAGAATCTGGTACGATGCAGAGGTTTTCGACCTGGGCAGTTGAAATGTGTTTTTTGAGAGGCTGTTCATTCTGCTTTTTTATTGAATTGCACAGTATTAGCTGGTTAGTCAGGTTATCTTCCCAGTTAATGCCTGCAGTCAACATGCCACTCGTAGATCGTATATCAGTTTTAAAAACCATTGCCTTTATAAAAACGATGAGGAGTGCTCCTTCAGCTTCTACTGAAGGAACACTGTATTCCTGTATTTATTATTTTTGATACATAGACTCATCATTTAAATAAACTTTATTTGCAGGACATTTTTCATGCAGATGTATTTAACACAAAGTGCTTTTGCTTTTTCTTTTTTTAAAAATGGCTGAAAATATTTCCAAATAACTGAAATATTTTTTTTTTTTTAGTGTCAGCAAATGAAGCTTTTTTTGGTCAACTATAGAAAAATCCGATCAAATCAGCACTTTGCCAAAGTTGCTTCAAACTCAAGAAACATTGTGACGTAATGTTTAACAACATTATAGAACCTCAGGATATCTTCACAGTAATGACTGGCCCATGTCTAAAAGCATGTTAGTTCAGCCTCCCTGCATGGTTTTGCTTTCTTGTATGTGGTTGATTACAATTTATTTGTTTTAGTTTTACATCATCATAATGAACTGGATGACAAAAAAATGCATGTCTTTAATTCAGTTTGCGTGTGTTTGTGTGACTGTTGGTGCAGCCCCTAGCAGAGCCTATGCAACACTCAGAGCACTGTGTCGACGCACCCTGTGAAGACGTGCCTCCCCCCGTAGCATCACTTGTCCCATTCCAGGCCTCAGAGTGCCCCCAGTCCAAAGCCCCAGTCCCACCAACAGACTCTATTACTATGTCAATCCCAGTCTGTGCTCAGACCATTACAGCATCCGTCGACCTGCACCAGACGAATGGGCTCAGTAGTATGTTGGCCTCTGGGGACGCTGGAGCTGAGGGGGGCGCGTCACAGGGCATGACAACATCTGCTCCAGGACGGGCCGAGGCTCCCATGGCAGCGGTGAAACTGGAGAGTGTGCTGGACCCCACAGAGCTTTCTACTGTGAGTGCTGAGAGATGGAGGAGCAGAGGGAGGGGATGGCTGAGAGGGCAGAGATCCCCTAGGGTTCTTTATCGCCTAAACAAAGTCGGTCTCAAGAAACCTTCTGACCAAAATGTGCAGACAGGACCCCGTAGCTCTGTTTAGTGTTGGGATAGCAGCATTCATTGGTAAAAATAGCTGTGACTAGATGGCTTATGTATTATAGAAAGCATTTCAAGACTGTTGGCTAAAATGAATCTCTCAACTTCAAGTAAATGTTTGCATGTTTTTTTTGGTACATGAGATTCCGCTCCAAATTGTATGCAATTATAATGCAATTGGTGTTAAAAGACAAGTGTAGTGTCTTTTAGGTCATCGTGAGACTAATTTATTTAATATAAAATTAAAAAATCCCAAACCGGCCCTAAGAAACTCCAGAATAAATTATGCTTTTTTCCACTTAAGATGGTTTGAAACTTTTGCTTCCCTATAGTTGTGTTATCTATTTTTTTTAACACTCCAATCCTTAAATTAAGATTTAAGTTGACTCCTTCCACCATCTCTTCACCCTCACTGTTAATGTGCCCTGCATGACTTTTGGATGCTTCCCCACTTGTAATAGTTGTGGTGGTTGTGTGGTATAAACTGTGATTGGATTGAAGTGGTATTAGGATTCTTGATGCACGCTCATAAAAGTCATAGCAGAACCTTTAACTGATTTTAAAAAATCCTTTACCTGGTATAATAAGAAGAGTTAAATCACTTTCAGTGTATTATCCTTATACTGTTGCATGTTTAGTCCTCAAAGATACTTGGAATGAAACGAAACATGAAACCAATCATACGCATTAATCTATAGAAGAGTTTATATATATATTTTTAAAGGTTTTATTTATTCCCAGATATCTTTATTTTATTTTTTGTGTGTAAGTGAAATATTTTTTGTAGTCTATTTACCCAGCATTAAGACTTTAAGTTTGAACCATGTAACATTTTTAAACTGGTTAATCTTTTTGTCTAATTGAACTGGTGGATGTGCGCAGCCTCAGTCGATGGCCGAGGTCCTGGCTAAGAAAGAGGAGCTGGCGGACCGGCTGGAGAAGGCCAATGAGGAGGCCATAGCCAGCGCTATCGCTGAGGAAGAGCAGCTGACCAGAGAGATTCAGGCAGAGAATAACGACCTGGAGACTGACAATGAAAGTGATTTTACTGTAAGATTACTCATGTTTTATTTGTTTAACTTCACCATCTTTGGTCAATGTCTGAGGTCTTTTGTAAATTAATTGATTAAATACAACTTTCCACCAAAGGCTAGCAGTTGTGGGGTTTATGGAGGCAACATCGATTGGAGCGATATGTTGGCTGAATTTGATGGTATGGAATGTAACGTCTAAATGACATTATTTTTTTTTTATTTTATCCAAGAGTGACAGTGGTCAGTATATTTGACTTGGTTTCCCTTTTTGTAGCTCGAGAATCTTGGCGTCAGAGTACCTCTTGGGGGGATATGGTAGAGGAAGAGCCGGCCCGCCCTCCTGGACATGGAATCCATATGCATGAGAAATTGTCCTCTCCATCACGCAAAAGGTAAAATATTTTTCTTTTACGCAGATTTTCCTCTGTTTGGTCTAATAAAGTGTTTTCCCGCAATCTTGTTTTGTTCTGCCCTTCTGTTTCAAACAGAACTGATCAGATGTAACTACTTAATGTTTGAGAAGCAATTTGGCTGTTCAAATTCCTGTCTGAATGGCCAATTTGTATTAGGTTCAAATGAGTGGAATTCTGTACCAGAACGTGTCATTATCATGTTTATTTGTACATTTTTACTCCTGTTAAAAGATGAAGTTTCATTGCCCTCAGTTTTTCAGAAAAGTATTGACCAAAGTAATCAGAAAGCAGGTCAAGCCATCAGTTTAATTTTCAAGCATTCTCCTTACAAAGGTGAAGATGGAGGTGAACCTCCTTACATAGGTTATCTACAGTCAATACTTTCTGCAGTGACTGTAGATAACATAAAGGGCGATTAAGTGATTTTTTTAAAGAGTAATTGCTGCAATATTTAAGGTCTAGTTTCATTGGTTCTGTAGCTGTCGTGCTCATATGGAGGAATTTTTTTGATATGTCAAACTTCCCTTTCCCCTCCAGTACTTGACATCATGATCATAAATAACTTTTTTTTAATCCCTTATCATTTTTGCAACCTCCCACCATTTTAAGGCAGGTTACCGAATGATTTATTTCCATAATTTTTTTTTACAGAACAATTGCAGAGTCAAAGAAGAAACACGAGGAGAAACAACTGAAGGCACAGCAGCTGAGGGACAAACTCCGTGAGGAAAAGACGCTCAAGTTGCAGAAGCTCATGGAGAGAGTAAGTCAGCTGGCATGATGGCTAGGTTACTAAAGAAACTTTATTCAGGCTGTGCTCACACTGGCTCACAACGAGCATGTCTTTCAACACACTGCCTCCTAGAATCACTAAATATTAAAATTCTCTCCTGTCACATATAGGCCAGCTGGCCGCAGCCAGACATGAGATCTCTTGCCAAAATCTACAGCCTTTCATGAAGTTTGTTTTCATTCTCCAAGCCATAGCAAAATGAAAAAGTCGTAGAATAAATCGGGTTAACCACATAAATTCATAAAGTGGTGTTTATTCTTATTAATCCCCACAAGGACACCCAAGTCAAGGCAGTAAATGAGGGCAGAGGGGATATCGCTGTTTAGTCTTTATGAATCTATTATGCATTCCTCTAGTCTCACCTCACCAACTGATCACTCTTCACTTTCTGTAGGAGAAGGATGTGCGAAAATGGAAAGAGCAGTTGTTGGACCAGCGTCGGAAGATGATGGAAGAAAAACTTTTGCACGCCGAGTTCAAGAGAGAGCTGCAACTCCAGGCCATTGTGAAAAAAGCTCAGGAAGAAGAGGCCAAGGTAGAGAAGGGAATTCCTGAAAAATTCTAACAATGTGGCCTTTCCAAAATTTAAGTTTGAATCCACATCACTTTGTTTATGTTGTGTGCTCTTACCATTTTCTGTTTGCAACATCAGGTGAATGAAATAGCTTTCATCAACACTCTGGAAGCCCAGAATAAGAGGCACGACGCCCTGGCCAAGTTAAATGAGTATGAACAACGCCTTAATGAGCTGCAGGAAGAGAGGCAGAGAAGACAGGAAGAGAAGCAGGCTAGAGATGAGGCAGTTCAGGTTGGGTTTTTATTTATTTCACGTTTGGTCTGTTTATATTTTTAATTTGCCAATCAGACAGTTAGCTATATCTACATTTAGTTATTTTTCTTTTACTCTTGTAGGAACGCAAGCGGGTCTTAGAAGCAGAGCGGCAGGCAAGAGTGGAGGAGCTGCTGACGAAGAGGAAGGAGCAGGAGGCTCGTATCGAGCAGCAGAGGCAAGAGAAAGAGAAAGCCAGGGAGGATGCAGCAAGGGAAAGGGCCAGGTTTGTGCTCTGACATTTATTAAATTTGGGTGTTTTTAACATTGTTTTAGGACACATGTAACTTCAGTCCTGTTTTGATGAAATTATGAATTACTTTTTTCCATTATACAAGAATGTCTACTTCAACTATGTACTAAAATGTGAAAAAGGTCAGAGTATGACTACTTTAATCTCTTACTGAAAATCAGCAAATAGATGTAAAGCATTTGTCAATTATCTGTTATATTATTGGACAACATAATGTGAGCATTTACATGCAACTACATATTTTTCAATCTAAAGAGACCGAGAGGAGCGTCTGGCTGCTCTTAGTGCCGCCCAACAAGAGGCCATGGAGGAGCTTCAGAAGAAAATTCAAATGAAGGTGTGCACATGTTGCTGTTTTTGCAGACATGCTCCAGGAATATCCTCTTTCCCAATAAACCTAAATTGTTTTCATTGTTTTTGGATTTCTCCCAGCATGACGAGAGCAGCCGAAGGCATATGGAGCAAATAGAGCAAAGGAAAGAGAAAGCTGCTGAGCTCAGCAGTGGTCGACATGCGAACACAGACTACGCCCCTAAACTGACACCTTACGAGCGCAAGAAACAATGCTCACTTTGTGGGGTTGTGGTATGTAATGTTTCAGAGCTTGTTGTGTTGTCTTGTGTATCATTTTGCTCAAACATTCAAATGGAAATTCCACATTAACATAAAAATTCTCAATACAGCAAAATAATATGAAGGGTCAAATTAGCTAAAAGCGGAATATCTGTTCTGTAACTTTAAATGTGTCGGCAGCTAACTCTGAATCAGACTCAAACATGTGACAAATGCCAAACATCATTAACAATTTACATAAAATAATTCTTAGGAACATTTACCAACAGCGGCATTAGCATGATGCCAACCAGATCATGATAAATATCATATCAACCACCGCAACGTTTATAACTGATTATCTACAAAGAATAAATTGATAGCTGCTGATGAACAATAGGAAACGGCAGAAAAGAGCCGAGCAATATGGCTAAGACGAATGAAACATGCTGGATAATGGAAGATGGAGGAAACTGGTCATCTGTAAAATCCTCTGACTTGTCATTCAAGGTAGATGTTGATTCACCAGATATTAAATATTTTTCCCTTTCAGCCACACACTATTTAGCACAACTCTGTTGGGGTTATTTCAATGCTGAGAATCACATGGTGGAAATGTTGTGTATATGATTAACATTGCATTTAGACACACACTGTAAAATTGATGATGATAATAGGATTTGCCGACCTGAATCATTATTTGATGTTGGCCTGTTTAATTATAAAAACAGGAAAAGAGAGTAATGTACCCTTTTTTGGCCTTTGGTAATTTGAAGCAACTTTGATGCAATATTTGGCTGTCTCCGTAGGGAACATGCTGACTTGAAGGTTATTTAAAGGATTTTTAAAGAGTGCTCATTTAAATGTTGATTTAACAGCATTTATTAAACTGATGTATAAATTACTATATTCTTTTTTTTTTTTTTTTTTTTTTTCTTTGAAGCATCTGGCAGTAAATTACACAAGCACACATTTATCTTTGATTAACTGGCTGCCATTATGACAAGGGTGGGACACCTTGGCACTTCCAACCGGCATCAGATAAAGAGAAGGGTCAAGGGCAAAATAGGGAATCTTGTTAAAATGTTAACTGACCTTGGGCTGACATCTGACACCAGAGATCACGGCTGGGTCAGCAGCGAGCACTTTGTTTAATGACATTAAACACAAACCACCTCAAATGGCCGGTTTGCAGAAAATGATTAAAAACTATTGCCGCTTTCACTACCGCTTCTTTGCGTAGCAATTTATCAGCCAAGCTCTGCAGTAAGACCTCCTTGAAAAAATGTTCACACCCTTTGAACCTTTGTGCTTTCAAGTTACACAATGTGCAAACTTCCATGTATTTATTAGGGGTTTTATGTATTAAACCAACACAACATAGAACATGATTAGTAAGTAGTAGTTCCAGTACTGCAATACACAGAATCTGTGGCAAAACCACCCAATTAGACTCGGAGGAATGAGCAAAAAATTCAATTTCTAGAAGTTCAAAGCGGTTGGAGACATTTTACAGAATATGCAGTGAAAAGTGTTTCTAAAAAGTATCGACTCAAATTTAGTTAATCCTGAAAATATTCATTTTTAGAAGTAAAATATTTTAAATTCATTTGCTGATCATTTTTAAATTAATTTGCTGATCATTTTTTAATGTTTCCACTGATATTTTGACAACGTATCTTTGATGAGGAGCTGAAGTCATTGAGACTTGACCGCTTTCTTAGAATTATGTTGATCTTTAGCTCCCTCAAAATATTCACATTTTATATGAGTAGCTGTGATTAGTTTAGGCTGGACTTCAGTTGGGCCACTCCAAAACATTCATATTTTTGCCAGTCATAAACCTCCAGCCCTAAACAGAGTATGAATAATTTTGTATTTAACTGTAGGCACAATATATACTTTTTAGATTTGTATTTGTTAAAAAAAAATAAAAAAAAAAAAGAGAAGCTGAAAAACATGGATCATTTTTCTCCATCTTTACAAGTATGTGCAGCTTTGTCTTGGTGTTTTTACATAAAATCCTAATTCTAATAAATCTATGGTAGAAACAAAAATGTGAAATAATTGAGGAAGTATGAATAATTTTGCAAGGCAATATTTATCCTGTGCAGGTAAATTAGCCACAAACACAACCTTCCTTAAGCTGGAGTTAGTGCAGCATGTTTTGTGCAATTTATTCTCTAAACTGAGGTTTGGCAGCCATAGATCGGCCCATTGTGCTCATCTGTGTGATGTATTGTGTCACCAGGATAAAACCCTTTCTTGTTCTTGCTTCCATTGTGCCCATTGCACTGACCTATTACCACTATGTTTGCTTTTGCAGATCACCTCAGAGGTGCACCTGTTCAGCCACACCAAGGGCAAGAAGCACCAGCAGGCCGTGCGAGACAGTAGCAGCATCCAAGGCCGGGAACTCTCTGATGAGGAAGTGGTGCGTATCACCAACACGCTGCTGGGAACAAACATCCCTTCATTGTGTCAGAGACTAGTGCCCTGCTGCCGCTTGTGTTTTGTAAATAGACAAAGTGAAACAGCAGTTGTCCTTTTGACGTATGCAATGTGATCGTTTATGGATCCTATTATACTCTGTCATAGCACTGTTGCTTGCTTTGTGAGGTTAGAAATGTACATAGTTAGGCTTCAGTGAAGGTTTGATGTTACCCTGTTGTCCCTAGGCCCTTTTTTTTTGTCATAGAGTGGCTTTCTGTGGGAAAGCAGCTTCTTATTGCAAGGCACTCTGTCAGGCTGCAATATGAGATTGGCTTTTCAGTAAAGCTCATTGTGTGGCTGACAACTGTTGGTGCTAGAAGCAGCCCCTTTGGTCTTCCTGCTCCTTTTATTTTACCTTTTAACACAGAACAATCAATACCTCTGACTTTTTGCTCTCGGCATTATAATAATTATTTCCTCTTATCTCACTATTTTTAGGCACTTAATGCATTTTTACTTCCCTCTTAAGTCATTAGGAGCATACATGTAGATTTACTTGCTCTATTTTATAACATTGTCACTGTTTTTCTAAAAAGTGTAAATGTAGTTTTTTAATAAAAAATGTAGAATATTCAAATTAAACTCACCGTTTTTAGTTGCTGTTCCTACTGATCTGTTGTTTCAGTGAAATACTTTAGCACAACTCTGGAACTATGCAGCTATTGTCAAAATTGGCACACGCTTACATTTTTGTTTTATGTTTTTTACTCAAAACTTTTGGGTAAAGTTTAAAATGTGATTATTGCCTTGATCAGATTACATTGAAAAATCTGATCTTGTGACCTGTCTTGCAGCTTTGACAAATGTATGGTGGGTCTAGTTGCCTTGAAAATAGATTTGTTCTACACAAGTGGGAAATCTAGCTTTTCTTCACCTGTTTTAACAAATTATTTCCATTTGACATCATTGAATTACTACATTATTTGGACCAGGCAGTAAATTGGACTGGCCATACCAATTCTACAAAGGCAAAGATAACAAGCACTAAAAAAGTATAATACATCCAATGCTACTACTAATAGATCTTCTACTTCTGCTACATCCATTGTCACTGTTACAACTAATAATACATCCACTACTACTACTAATAATAATAAAAAATAATAATGTGCCAAATGCATTTTTTATTTTAAGTAACTAAATAAATTAGTGTTATGTTTCCCTATTTGTTACTTACCTATATATATATATTTTTTTTTTTTACTACTGACATTGTCAGGTGTTATAAGGCCACTAGACTCTCTCACTGTTCCAGACTTATTTCACTGAAAAATAGTGAGCAATACCCTTGAAACAATACAAACTTGTTTTAGCTGGATATGAGGTAGTGCTCTCAGATATAAATTAAGACCATGTTGGTCTTAATTCTCCTATGATTTGGGGAGCTTATTTATTAATCACTTCAGATAAAGAATGTTTTGCTAATAAAATATTGTTTTTTGTAAAGCTTGAAACACACAGCCAGCAGAGGGGTTTGGCCTTTCAGTGCAGTCTAATGCAGACTATATTTTAAAGCAATTTACAATCAGAATATTGATTGGAGAAAATATATACATATATATATATATATTCAATCTGCCCAATAAAAAATTTGTTGTCTATATAAATAATTACACTTTTTGTTTGAAACGTGTATTAATATACCTAATATGCTACTATACAAAGCTGAGTAACTAAAATGTGGTGCTTGATGTTATTTTCCTCTGAAACACTAAAACCAATATGGTTGTGGTAATTTGATCTATAATAGAAGGATAGCTTTACCTTAAGACCAACATGACACGCAGATGGAGATGTCGATCAAAAGGGTTTTGTATTGGACTGAAGCACCAGTGAACAGATAAACACATCCTGTAAAATATACATTTGTAAAAAGCTTCATTTTTAGTTGTGTGACTGGCCAGGTTGTCAGGAAGAGCGACAGACGTTTCCAGCGCTATATCACATTTCTGCCATCAGAGCCAATCTGTGATATTGTGCTGGAGCTGCGCCCTTGGGTCAGTGTCTTTGGTGCTTTGTTTCTGTGGTTCTGTGGTAGATGGCTGTCTGTCATCAAGGCTGAAACTCTTAACTGCTAAACTTGCCAAGAATTTGTAGTTCATGTCTCAGTGTTGTCCACTGATATTCCAGCAGCGTTTGATCTAGCTGTTGAGATTTAATGTAATCCATGATGTTTTGGTTTGGATGACTAAAATGCTCCCATTAGGCAAGTGGCTGGTGCCTCTCAGAGGTATTACAGATCAGCTACTTCCCAGTCACAAGACGGCTTTGGTCATGAGTCATGACTGACCTGCAATATCAGTGATAATAGGGGAAAGGTACATGCATATAAGGAATATAGAAATGTATATGCGTTCTATATAACCTAATAGTCTTTAAATGTAATGAATGACTTGTTCTTTCAAATCCTACAGCAAAATACTCTAAACAGCACAACAAACTTTGTCACATGGAAATTTAATTTCTTGAAAATAAGACGCGCTATAATTTGTCATAAGTTTTCTGATTTAATTAGGTATAACAATAATACCTAATTCTTGTTGGGTATTTTTGTAGATGGATATTTAATCTATCTAAATATAAATTAGCAGAGTAAATCTTTTTAGGCTTTAAGTTTTGTTTTCAAAATGTAATCCATGCCTTTTTATTCTTATGGAAAAGACCATTTCACTTTCCATAGGTTAAGTTTGGATTCAGTCTGCACTTTTGTGGAACTAATTTGCTTTTGCACAATTGAGGTTTTTATTACCCCTCTCAGTGACAGCCTCCATTCAAACAGCAGGTGCAGAGACAACACTTGACCAAAGGCTATGGTATCCCACACACAGGTTAGCTCCACTACTGAAAAGAAACCCTTTATCTGATGGCCATCCTATTCTCTGGGGTGCTAGATGACAGGATAATTGGGTAATTGGTTTCTTGCACATGCATCATGGTGTCCAAATGGAGTTACATTCCCCTGTCTGCTGGTGGAAACATCAGAATCATTTGACAGTGCCCAGACAGAAGGCAACACCTCTCGGGGGGGGCTTGCATGTTTATGGGTGGGCTTGTAGATATAAAAGACAATGGAGAGTTAGATGTGTAATCACTCGTCCTGGTGGCACACAGTGTATAGCTTTTTATACATTTGTGAGCAGTTGTGTATTTACAAGAAAACTACAAGATTTTGAGCCATTTCTTCCTTTTTTTTTTAATTCTCTAGCTGTTGATCGGTATGGTGTGTTCACTGATATGGAAAAAAAAAAAAGTTATTTTGAATTTCTTAACTACCTGTCACCAGTTGGCACTCATCAAGCTAAAATGTGTCCAATTCTGATCAATAGCTGGTTCTTTTGAGGGTGTCTTTGTGTGTATTGTGCAATAACGTTTCAACCTAAGTTTTAGGTTTGACAATAATTATGTTTAATATATTAGGTGTTTACAACCCAGAAGCAACATTTGACTGAGTAGTTTAGACATCCAGAAAATTAAGCTGGTGTTTCAGTTTATATATATATATATATATATCTTCCACAATTGATTACATTTTCTAACAATAATTTTCCAGCTGCATATATGCTACATACCTTTTTCCATTATTTTTTTTAGGAGCATCTCTCCTTAAAGAAGTATATTGTGGACATACTGACAGACAGCTCCGTTTCCTCTGAGAGTGTGAAGGATGGTGAAGAGCGCCAGAAAGCGAGGAAGAAAGCAAAGAAGCTTCGTGCCAGAATGAACTCCAGGTAACAACATCCTCTTTTTCTCTAATTCTGTCCAACATTTTTTTTTGTCCCGCTTGACCCTTATCTTCTCACAGACACTCGAAATAAACCTGAGCCAGAACTTTTTTTATATATGTATATATATATATGTGACAAAGAGACAGAAAGCAGATTATATTTGCATCCTTGCTGTCTACAAGATGGCACTGATGAGGTGAATTTATGGCCACTTTCTGTGATTGGGGAGCAAAGCTGCAGATCGATCCATAGGTCCCCTTCTTCACTCTGTAAAGAGCTCTTCTCCAAATTGCTACCATAGCACCGCCAAATCTGAAGTCTCCTTTTGTGTATAAGATGTATGTTAAAGGCGGTATGACCATGTCTATCTTTTTTTTTTTCTTCTTCTTCTGCGTTATTGATTTTTAAATGATGCATCAAAGTAAATCAATAGCAATCAACAAATAGGAGGTGACGGTGCTATGTGTCATAACCTGAACTTCAACTCTGTCAGATTAATTCAGTGTCAAAAACGGGAGGAGAATAAAAAGAGATGATGTTAACAGTTTTTATTGACTAACAGCAGGTATAGAGATGTTATTGAGGCAGCTTATTGGAGGATTTGATCATAAACAAATTAACATCAACACATGAGATGTGTTTTATATACACTCTCATACACACACACTTGCACTTTTCAAACTGTGATGGTCTAATTAATTCACTATGAGACTTCAAATAAATGGTGTCATGCTTAGGCCTGTCACAATAACAAATTTTGCTGGATGATTAATTGTCTAAAAAATTATTGCGATAAACGATAATATTGTTTCAAGACCTTTTGACACTGATTTAATGGAAATGACTAATAATGCATGTGATTATTAGTCATTCATCTAACATCATAGATAGATGAACTTTATTTTCAAAAGAACACATAACACTGGAACTGATAAACTAAATAAACAAAACAACCAAAAACAAAAAGGATTCTCAGTCTCCATTAACAAAAAACGTACTTGAATAAAAAGTAAACAACATAAAGCCAAAGTGGAAATAAATATTGCATTCAACCAAAAGAGTGCAGATTATGAAGTCTGTATGTGCCCTTCATTAATCATTAGATTTAAATAGAGAAGATGGCCACATCCGACTACCTAATGCAGTAGTTCATACTACACGATTTTTTGCCCCTATTTTCTCCTTATGACAATCTTAGATCATTGGCTGATCTAAGATTCTCGCTGCTGATTTCGTAACCGATCATCCTGCAGTGTATGGTGTGTTATGGTAGATCGTGCTTTCTGAGGGGAAATTACGGAGGGGAATCCCAAACAGCTGACACAGCGCAACCCGAAGTCCAGCAGACATCGGAGATGATATGTGGAAACAACATTAATGTTTATTCAACATTTCGTGCAAAGAATATAGAAATGACAAGGGAAGGAGTTGGAGCCAAATTGCTACCGCAGTTGATAAACCCAGTAATTTTCAGCTGTTCTTCGTTAACGTGACATAAATAGGTTATAATGATTTTCATTCAGTCAGGACTTTACGCTGACTCTAGCCACATGCATCACAGGTAGATTCTAGTAAAGCATTGATTAATGCCCGATTTTAAAATTAGTTAACTGGACTTGTAGCCATTATTTTGTGCCCATGTGGCTGGACACCACACGGCACGATCGAACCCGATTGAATCGTTATACCTTGGATTTCTGTCGGCTAATGTGTCTCTCAGGTTTTGAAAAAGGGCCGGCAGTCGGCCGACAACTCGTGTAGTGTGAGCTGGACATTACACTAAGGAAATGAGGAAGGGAGGGTCAGTGGAGAGCACCGGAGCTGAGCCTTTTTTCATTCAGTGTCATCAAGAGAAAGAAAAAAGGCAGGAAGAGACGATAAAGCCGATAATTAAAATGAGGTTGATAGGTTTAAATTATCGTGCGATTAAATGATTTGTCGTTTATCGCGACAGGCCTAGTCATGCTTCTAAGAAAGTGTGAACACCAATCTAAAATGAAAATTTGCCTGGAAACAAATTAATTATTTCTTAATCATTTTCTACATTTTCCATAATATGAGTTATTTTTCAGCCACATTGTGTTTGATGTTTGGCCTGAAGGACACTGTTGAGTTAAAGTTTGATACAAAAAGGAAAGTGAAGTTGCTCCAGCAGTACCTGTTTTTGTGTGTGCGTGCGTGCGTGTATTTTTAGAGGTTTAATTTTTCTGGTGAAAATCTGTCATTCTATATTTAGCTTGAAGTTATAACAAAATTAATTGGAGAAAAAGACCCCAAATCATTTTTCTATATTTTCCATAATAAAACACTTTTTGCTGTGTGTTTGACATATTACCTGTTAAATTGTGCACGGTTAAGTTGAATGCAAATTGTAGAAAAGTGAAGTTACTTTCACTTGTATATGTTTTTATCTGGTTAAAATGCGAGAAAATAATTTTGGCATTTGTTTTTTTTGTTGTTTTTTTTTGCTAATCTATAAAAGTGTAACCACAAAACTGAGATATGTGCTGTTAGTTTGTGCAATGTTACATCCCTACAGTGAACACATAGAAGTGTGTAAAAGGTGTTGTTTATTTGGGGTCTTGTACACATTTGAAATCACTTGAGTGGCTGAGAATTAAACTTCTTAGCTCCCAGGATGAGGATCACTACTCTTTTAACTGATCCACAGCTGCTACCTGCCCCTCCCCCCAACCCAGCCTCACTCAACAGTCATTGCAAACCTTACTGTGAGGAAAATATCTTCAATTGGTGAAGTTATCCTCAAACCGTTGTGTTAGACCATGGGTCACCTGCTAAAGTTATTGATGCCCTAGTTTTTTAAGAAGTCAGTTTAGATTAGCCACCTTGAATTAAAATGACAAAATAGTTTTATACCTGATGATGATAGTACAAGAAGGCACCAAAAGCTTTACTTTTCCTTGAAGGTAACTTTTTGGAGCAACTATTTTTAAAGTAATCGTATAACATATTCCTGCTGCAACTACAAGTTAACTTTTTGTAAGCTTATAGCCACTCTTAGCTTAGCCTCTACCAACCGCATACTGTGCCTATAAAAACTTCTTAACCCTTTGGATGTTTTACCATTTTGTGACTTTTACTAATCAATCATGACAACAGAATTTAGCATTTTTTTATATATATATATATATATATATATATATATATATATATTTTTTTTTTTTTTAAACAAAAATACAGTTAAATTGAAAACTGATTTCTACAAAGTAAAAAATAATATATTTAACATGAAAGGAGTGATTGCATAAACATTCAACCCCTTTAAAAGTGTCTAGTGAATTTGTCCTAGTAGTGTCACAATGAGTGGAATGGAGATCACCTGAGTACAGTGAGGCCGTCTCAAGAGATTCTAGTATAAAGACACCTGTGTCTGGAAGGTCCATTCACTGGTTAATCAGTATTCCTGGCTACTATTACAGCATGAAGACAAAGCAAAAAAAAAAAAAAAACCCTCTCCAAACAAATCAGAGAAGAGTTTATTGAAAAGTATCATTCAAAGGGTGAATACAACAAAAATTTTGCGGCAGTAATCATCCCCTAGTTAAAGCCATCATCAAGAACAGGAAGGATTATTTCTCGTGTAAATCTGCCTAGGTCAGACAGTCTTCATAAACTGAGTGACCGTGCAAGCAGGAGACTAGTGCAAGAGGCCACGAGGAAACCTGTGACTACATTGAAGGAGCTACAAGCTTCTGCACCTGAGGTAGGAGAAACTCTTCAAACAAGAACTGTCGCCCTGGTTTTTCACCAGTCAAAGCTTTATGGGAGATCAACACAGAGAAAGCCACCGCTGGAAAAAAAAAAAAAAACTCGCATTAAGTTTGACAAAAGACATGTGGGAGACTCCGAAGCAGCATCATTCCAGCTGTGGAGACGCTCAGCAGCAGGCCTGGAAGGCTTGTAAAGGTAGAAGATGAAATGAATTTAACCATATGTAGGAAAATCCTGGAGGACAATTTGTTCCTACCGGCAAGAGAACTACGGCTTTGGAGAACATTTATTTCCCAGCCAGACAAAAATCAGAAGCATCCTGGTAAAGCTACACAGAAATGGTTTGAAGACAAACAGGGTGGATATTCTGGTTTGGCCTAGTCGAAGCCTAGACCTTAATCTTCTAGAGAATTTGTGGCTGAACTTGAAAAGAGCCGATCCCCATCAATTTTCCAAGGAAAATGGAGTAAAATTGCTTCATCCAGATACTTCCTTTCAACCTGAGCCAATCCACATACACTATGGGTAGCATTGCAGGAAAAGTTGAGTCTACTAAATTTTGTTGTCAAAAAAGCCAGATTTTGTTGCTCACGATTGATTTGTAAATAAAATTGTAAAATATCCAAGGGGATGAGTACTTTTTATAGGCACTATTTTTTTTTATCACCAATTTTTAGATGGGGTCCCTTAAATTCACGAGTTTGATTTTTACTTCCTGAGTTTTAAAAGTTGAGCATTTATGGCTAAATGAAAGGGGAAAAACTGCCCGGTGATGTCTCAGTTAGAATTTGACAAAATTTGATCCAAGAATGAAATGTACTCAAGACATGCAGTGATGCATTAAGTTTTGTTCTATGTGAGAGCCAAACCTGGATACTTCAGGCTTTTATGGCATTTTTTCATCCAACAAAGTTAATCATCCACATTGCACAATTTCAAGTTCTTTCTGTTTTAGAGTCTGGATCAAGCCCAGGTGCATGTTTGTCCGACTGCCATAATTAACTGAATCTGCGCTGAGTTTTAACGAATTTCTTATGGCAAAATATTCATAGCTAAATCAGTTTATATTTTGTAGTACAGATCGAATGAAGTGGTGGGCTGCAGAAGGGTGACTTCATTGAGAACCAGTCATATGTCAGTAGAATATGTAGAAATTGTTTAGCTTCTAAACAATTTTCAATAAAAAACTATTCTTAAGTTTAAGAAAGCTTAAGAATATTTAAGAAATAAATCAGAGTAATCTTTAATGAGCAGTTGTGACGACACAAATCTTCTTTGTAGACGGAAACTAAATCTCATAATTTCCGAACTCCCTTCCTAACCTGGAAAATAATCTGGCTTAATGAATATGGAGTTGTCCTTGATCATCCAGACTAGTCTGATCTGAATTGTGAAGTGGCTGGAGATCAGTTAGTCAAACCGATGGTTTTCTACATCGATTGTTGCTGTTGAGCATTGGTTTTTCTTAAAGCCTATTCTGAACAAATGTGGTGTTTGTCTTTATTTTGCTGGAGTCCTGCTACGTTGGTGATTTACTAACTAAAAACAAGCTTTGCTTTTGCGAAACACATTTCTTCCTTCCTCGTCACAAAACCCCTCCATCATCATCATGTTTGTGTAAGGCAGACTTATTTTCAAGCCCTCATTACAGATAATGTATGAATTATGAGAAATTTCTTAAGATAATATATTACTGTTATGCTTTTCAGAAGAGAGTATAAATTCTTAAGATGACTTAAGAGACAATTACAAGCTTAAACAACCATCCATCTCCTACACTTTATTCTCTGTACTGGTGGGTTTTTTTTTTTTTTTTTTGCCTTTGTGAGTCTCAGCGGTGCTGCGAAAGTGACAACATGATCTGCCTCTGTTCACCATCACTCTGCAGCAGACCCGCTGAGACCAGCACTCAAAGGCAGCAGCCCTTTAGAGGTCATAAATAACACAGAGCTCCCGTAAACATAAAGGTGAGCCACTTCACCGCTGGGTGGAAATGAACCATTTTATTGGAACACTGTATGGTGTCTGTAAAAAGCGAGGGGTTCCCACACCCACGTTCTCAATGCTTTAATGCAGTACTGTTGTATCATAAAACGGTGCAAATCGCACCACAGCCAGCAGTTTTATTTTTAACCAATTTGACCAACATTCGATGGTGAATGTTTTTAAATTCAAAATAAACTAGTTTAATTTTATGTTAGCATTTAAGAGCAAGACGGTGGATGTTCGTTCTTTACAGGAGTGTCCTTGATTTGCACTTGTACACATATGAAGTGTTTGCTGTTGATCTAACCTTTAATTATTTTGCTGTTTTAGATTTGGTAGAAAACATTTAGTTCATAAGTGGTCAAATAAACATGATTCTTTCTATGCACAATTTTTTTATTAGTATTTACACCTTATTTCTTTCTTCCTTATGTTTCTTGATGTTATTTCTATGTGTATTTTTTGCTACCCTGTTTTCTATAATTAGTCCTAAAGAATGACTTTAACGAACTCCTTTTTAACCAAAAAAGGTATAAAAAAAAATTCATACATTTGAAAAAGTAGTAAACAGTCCTCTCTGTTTTTTTTTTATTATTATTATTAGTATTTACACCTTATTTTTTTCTTCCTTACGTTTCTTGTCTTTGTCTCATTGTTCTTTGCTTACTGTGCAATTAATTGTCATGCTCCAAGGGTTTCTGAACAATCGTAAAAAGTCTGCTAAAGACTGAAATTAGCTTTTGTCATTCTCCAAGTCTGGAATGGGGCATTGTCTTTTTGCTAGATTTGAGGAACACACGTATATTAAAAACCCGACTAGATTAATTGTTTGTGTGTCTAAACTCAAGTCCTGAAAAGTACAGATCTTTGAACTGCAAAATATGTAGGAAATCTGTGTTCCACTTATTGACTGTGCTTAAATACCTGAGTTTATTACTTGATCAAGCATAGCTGGTCCTGATTTGATAAGGTAGAAGATGGACAAATGCACCTGTCTAATCCCTGGAAGTATCTGATTCCATCGATCATGAGATTAATTACAGTTCAGACTTTGATCAATAGTTTCTTATCATGTTTGGGAATTCTTGATAAAAGGTATTTACCCTTAATCGGATTTCTCTTGCAAAGATGCAGATATATATATATATATATATAATGATATCCTAATGTCACTGAAATTATAGTACATAGTTTTTCTTACTTCCAGACACTGTTAATGTGTGATATCAATGAAAATTTGATACTGTATTCTCAACAAAAGCAAGACACAGTAAAGAAAAAAAGTCCCAGTATTAAGTGTTGATGAGATGACTTGACGATAGCAAAGCATTTGTCCCTGCAGACCCAAAGTCTGTTTATTTTAAGCTGAGTTTGGCTGAGAGGCCAAATAAACTGAGTCGGTTTGAATTGTTTTCCCACTTTTGTCCCACTTTGATCCTCTACTTCCTTTACTGACAGGCAAAGGTCCTTTTTTTTTCTTCTTCATGAGGTTTAAAGACGTTTTCTGCTTCTCATTTTGCAGAGCGAAGGAATATGAGAATTCAATGGAAGCAAAGAATCAGGTTCTTGACTCCCCATACAAAGCCAAGTAAGTGTAACTATATTGGTCATTAAAACCTGATTGTTTGGGGCTTTTAAGAATTGTTATGCTTAATTAATTTTGCAGTTTGTTAAGGATATTCAGTTGAACTTCCTTTATTGTAAGATTAATTTCAAATAATAATTTGGAATTTTTTATAATGCCATTTCTTTTTGCTGCAAAACCAGTCATTTATTGATCTAATGAGACATTTTAAGTTTGGAAAAACTGATAATAGTTTCATGTTGGTACCGTTTCATTTTTTGTTAAATTATAACAATTTTTTAATTTGTTTTAATTTGATTTTAACTTTGATCAAATTGCTTTTACTTTTACTTAATTGTAATGTATTTTTTTACTTAAGGTTTTAAAGTATTCTGTTTTATTTTATGCATATTCATTAACTCATAATAAATCTAATGTCTAACTTTAAAGTTGGACAAATTTACAGTTGTTCTTATTATAGATTTACTATTTATTTTACCGTATGTCATTATATATTTTGGCATTAAAGCAGGTTAGTTTTATTGCATAATTTATGTAGGATAAGTTGTCTCTAATATAATAAAGCTTGCAAATGATTAAATGTATTCACACTTATTTTTTTAGATCTGCTGCTTCTGGTTAAATTTAACATGAAAACTAGTTTGAACAAAGTTCCCTCCTTTCCTGTCCGTTCAGACTGCAGCGTTTAGTTAAAGACCTACTGAAGCAGCTGCAGGGCCAAGATGGAGGACAGTGGGCCAACAACAAAGCATCTGGACTGGACAGATCTCTGGGAGAAATCTCTCGCATCTTAGAGAAACGGGTACATGAACAAGTCAATTACACATACACAAAGTTTCCAAGCGATTTAGGTGCTTGGATTATGTTTTTGGTCTTGCTTTGTATGTTTGCTGATTTGCTTTTGGTCTTATCACGTCAGTGAGCATTAGTGTTTTTGTTGAGATTCACTTTTCTTTTTTACAGTAACATTTACTCCCGCTACCCTGCCCCTGGTCATTCCCTAGCAATGAGCAAATTAAAGGCCGATACACACTCTGCAAGAAAAGATAAATGTGTTCTTTTACTGGAGGCAAAAACAACAAAGATCTTTCTGGCAAGGACATTTCATTCTTCACACGGGCTCAAGGGCAGAACTCTTGGGAAGTTCGCATAGGTCCATCCTCCCACATCATTTGGATATAATACTTGTCGGACACCACACCATAAAAAGATTCTGCCCAGATAAATGTGTCGTCAACAAGCTACAAGAACTCTTACACTTGGGCTGCAAGAACCAAATGATGTCATTTAGTTCTTGCAGTCGTGGGAGAGGAAACAAACTCCTCTGTTCCTGAAGAGTAAAGGCCCACATTGTGTTTTCACTGTCCACATTTGCAAGTAGAGGAGTTTCCAAGCACAAGAGCAAACTGTCTTTTGTTTAGACAACTGTAAATTCAGTTTACCAATCAAATAATATAATAAGCGTGAGTGAATTGCTCACAGCTGTAAATCATGTCTATATAAGCGTTAGTTGAAACATCTGCCCCAGAAGGTTTTCTTCTCCCGCAACAAAACTCATCAAATTGAAAGTGAACGAATTAAGAATTACATTAACTGCCTCTATGCTTAAGATGAGGAAAATATACATCCCACTTTCTGTTACGAGGTGTAAATTTCATGCCACGTTGTGGCTTGAACCTTCACAACAGCCTTCTGTGCATGCCTCTGGGTTTGAGAACAGAGATAATCCTCCAACTGTAACGACGGGGGCGGCTGGAAGGGCCATTACCAAATTTCCCCAGAGAGTTAAAGAAAGAGGTGGCGATGGTGGGTGGCAGAGCATCCTGTAAGAGATGAGGAGGAGACAAGCATGATATGAGCAGCACACAAGCTGTTGCTACATGACGGCTCCGCCCCTTAGCTTCACAAACTCCCAGTGGGAGGTCAGGGGTCAGTGGGCCAGGGGGTTCCATTCAACAGTACAGTCTCAGGAAAGAGGCTCATCAAGTCTCTGTCTGCTTACGTTTGGTTTGTCTTTCGCCTCAGTTTAAAGGAGGTTTTTGAACTCTTTTTGAAAGTTTTACTTTAACACCTATCGTCACGTATATCCAACCATTGTTCAGCAGAACTGTGATTCAGACACGAGGAAGCTTGGGGACCACTTTCCCCTCTAATCTTTTGACAAATTCAAATAAATAGTCTCTCCATCAGAGAGTTGCTGTCTGGCCCAAGAGCCACTTCAAATTGAAGCCATTTAGATTATTTGACCTAACAAGCATCTCATGTCACAGACTCACCTAGTGATTTGTTTTTCTCTCCCATATCTGATTCAGTCTCCACTTTCTTAGCCAATTCTTTAGGCAGCATTGTTGTTTGTGCCCCTTCCTTCCCACTTTACATCTGACGCTACATCTACTTTCTGACCCAAGTCTGTTTCTCCCTCTGTGGCGTTAAAAGGTTTGTATAATGTCAAAACTGCCAGCTTTTTTTTCTTTTTTTTTTCTGTTTAACTTTATTTACGGTGATTGAGAAAAGCAGCGTTTTTCTTTCAATTTTGGCCATTTTTACTTTTATTTTTCTTTCACACACCTGCCTAATTATTAACGATGTTTACTTATAGTTCATATGTTTACAACCACTTCTAGATCAGTTTTACATAAATAAGAGGAACGTATATGACAAGTTGGAGACTTTGAGGAATGCAGTTCTCTGAGGAGTCGGCAACTGCAGAGTGTATTTACATTTTCATTTGGTTCCTGTCAAACCCTGGTTCAGCTGACTGGTGGACCTGGTGGAGGTTGTGAAGGGCTGTGGGGGAAGGTGAAGGACAAAGTCGTGAGTTGATGGGATTTCTTGATTGGGCCTCTGGCTGACTGATAAACGCAGTTTGGATCAGCAGATTTCATTGTTGTGGTTAAAAAAAATCCTTTTGCAATGCCAATGAAAACGCCAAAGTGGACAGAAGTTGTTTCTTTTGTGCTTTTTGCAGTTTAGGGTATTAAAGCGGTGGCCCTCTCCCGCTTATTGTTGAGCCCTGCATGTCAGATTTTTAGTTTGATTGTGGTATAAAACTGGACAAGAAACATATTGTCGCCACAGAGTAAATATTGAAATGCATCATTCTTCATTGAGATGAGTCGCATGTCGTATTGCATACAAAAGTTTACACTTGAAAATTAAGCTTTGAAAATATTTAGTCCTGCAATTTTGTGGTTTACAGGTGACCTGGTCCACTGTATGACGATGGGATTCATGTGTACCAAGACTCATCTGTCATATTAATCTGGCTGCTCTGCGTTGTAGCATTAAAGGAGGTGTGCACCTGACTTTACGTCATTGATTAAAGTCTGTCAATAATGAAGTCTGCCCTTTTGTTGTCCATCTGTTTGTGGCACTGCATAACTGAGACTGTGTCATTCTCTTAACAGTAATTAAAGTTCCTGGTAGGAGGAGACTACTGTGAGCAATTTAGCTGGGCTGCTGGGTTGCAGATATTGTTGCAGGAATCACCAGCTGTCTGGGCCTTGCCATCAGCTGGGATAACAATAGTCTGTCTGGACAATAATTGGATGAGACTGCTCCTGTTGTATAATTCAGGAGCTAATTCTCACCCAGGTGTTGTTGCTATGGTCTTGGGGAAATTGTCTAACCTGTCACTATGCTTTGTTGGGTCTTCTGCTAGGTCATTAACAGATAGATTAGAGCCTCAGTGTTTGCTGTATTCTTTTGGGAAGTGCAATGATATCAGATATTTTAACCATATGAGAAAAGACGAATAAACTCTTTGCTCTTTACATTTCTTCTTGGCTCATGTCTAGTGATCAAACTGTTTAAAACATGGACAACGTCAATCACTTGGCTGTGGACTCTATTTGTCAAGCTAGGTAGGATAGTTATAGACTTAGACTTATTTTATTGTCATTGCACAAAGAAACATAATTGGCAATGAAATGTCATCGCTTGGCCACTGGAGCACACACAAAAACACAAGTGTGCCTGTAATTGCATAATATACAAAATAATAATGTGTTGATAAATATATATGTTGCTAAATATATATAGTCATGAGATTTCCACAGTTACAACCCTAACTGAAAATACCAGAATTCCACGAGAAACAAAAAAAATTAAGATGATTGTATAACATGACTTGTTTAGAAAGCAGTCACAAGTTCATTTTTAAGGACCTGCTATTTTTTTTTTAAAATAATTTCTTTCCATGAGGTTACTTAGCTGTGATGCTTATAGAATCGGTATTCTGGTGCCTTGTAGCATGATCATAAGCAGTTAGCTTATTATCTAATTGGATTCAAAACTTTCTCATTCTTACTCACACATATTCACAGGAAACTAAAGTAGACAACGTCTGCCTTAACTTAGCCTGTTGGTTTAAAGCTAAGTTAGCCATTATCACTCTTCATCATCACAACAGAAAAATCTGTCAGCAGGAATGGAAAGGAACAATTAAGCAAGAAACTCTGTTCTATTTTTGTTTTGCAGGAGTCTCCAGGATTGGACAGATCCCAGTTTGCTCCTTTAATACCAATTGATAACCTACTATGAAAGAGCTGCTTTTCCTCACTTAGCTTAGAGGCTTTTAGATAGGTGTGTTGATGGGAGGGTTAGCAGTGGGGTTAGGCCAAGCTCTGTGACTGAGACTTAATTGATTAGACATGAAAACTGCAGAAATATACATAAAGGAAGTAACAATAAGGTATTAACCAATCATTATTTCAATTCTTTAGGAAGTATACGAGTTATTTCCCATTAAGTTTAGGTTATGACATGTTTAATGTTCTTGTCAGATGCACACGTTACACCCTCACAGATCCTTTACGGTGTTCACCAGAATTTAGCAGCAATTTCTTAAGCAGCAGGCATACATGACAGATAAAGAGCTTATCTGTAATTTGGAAGAGCACTACTCTCCCAATGTGTTCGGGCTTGTTAGAAACTTCTCATCTGTGGAACAAAAGCACAGATGAAGTGGATGGATTTTAGTGCTGACACGGTGCTAAGGAACCTTACAGGTTGACGTAGTGACGGGCGGTGGAACACGTCAACCTGTGACTGCATGAGGGTGGCCCTCTGTCATCAGCTCTGTGCCAGTTTCTATCATCTCTGTCAGCTCAGATACAAACATGCCTGGTAGCCATTGGTTTCTCACGCCTGGCTTCGTACTAGTCGATGTAGAGGTTACTATAACAACACTTCTAACCTTCTATCAGTTACTCTATCATCGCGCAACGGCAGGTTGAATCCTTTTACATATGTGCAAATTAAATTCAGTGAAATGAGCATGGGTCAGTTGCTGCCTGCCATAACAGCATACAGTGGTTGTAAAATTGGTTTCAAGCTGCAAAAAAACAATTCAGTTTTACTCTTTCGACATTTTTAAAACTGTTGCTGCACACTGCCGTCCATCAGCTCACAGAAGGGAGCCTCCCACAATTTTCCCCCGCTTTCAGCCATGACCATAGTTCCTGCCTCAAAGAACCTAGGCAACCATTAAGTATTACAAATAATTTTAAGAATAACCATTGATCAATATTGCTGGTTTAATACAAATAATAATTGCTTTTTTGTTCTGAAATGAAATTGATCATTTTTATTTGAAGTTATTGTGGTGAAATTGTGGCGTTTTTACTTAAAGGTTGTCCGACTATTCAGAGAAACTGGGAGACAAGCCCGTTGTGAAAGAGTGTGAAGCTTAATAGATGTTAAGGTTGAAAGAAAGAAAGTAGTCCTGTATTCAGATAACATGTTGTAGTAATCCTAGTGGATACTGACACAGCAGGTGTGGTGAGACATAAGCACTTAAAAAGGACCCTCCAGTTTTATAGTCTAAATAGGTTCCAGTATCCTGATTTCTCCAGTTGCCCCGTTCTTTAATTACCAGACTGACATTTTCTCACTTTCACTTGGTCTGTTGTCATCTGCCGAGACCACCCTGGTGCTAACTAGAGCCTGCAGACCATTTGCCTTTAACTGAAACTTGATTGTTGTGGGGCGGAGCCAGGCTGTGCACTTTTGAGATTAAACAGGAATACTTGAGGGACCACTTTGTTTCAGATTTCAGTCCCTCGCCTCCGTAGGAGAGGAAAAAGGTTCCCTCCCTGCTCCTTGCGGTATAATCCCCTGTCCAACCGGCTTTCCGCTGTCCCCCACCGACTGTAACTCTTTCTGTCTCTTTGACTCGACAGAATAATGCAGACCAAGTGGCCTTCCAAGTGGGCGGTGGCCTGAGTGCTTTGGAGCAAATTTTGCAGGTCATCACTTCTGTTACCACACCCACTGCAGTCCCACGTATTCCTGTCAAGTGAGTACAATCCCCAAACTTCCCAGTGTTATAATTTTTCTGCCACTTGCTATCTCCAACTGCAATGAGAGTTGTAGCCACATTTGTCATGATGTGACAAAGTTTCAGTTTCAAGCCAGCAGGGTGAGCTGTCTCTTTAGCTTGTAGTCCTCTTTGACTTTTTTTTTTTTTTTCCATCACCAGTTGCTTTTAAAAACTGAGGGACACTCAGCATTGACTCTGTTTTCTTTTTAGAAGAAGTGCAACTCTATCTTTAGCTTAATAATTATTGTTACCAAAGACTCCTGTATTATTATTATTATTATTATTATTATTATTATTATTATTTGCTTGAAGTGATATTTATTTTATAAGTTTAATTTTCTTTATGTAAATTCGTCGAGTCAGGATATTTTTATGAACAATACTGTCCATAAGAACCAATCCGAGAAGTCCATCTTATTTTTGTCATTGTCTCCTAAAACAAGTAGATGCAGGTTAATCTTGCTTGTTCAACGTTTTTTGTGTTTATGGTTATTTTTATACTTAATATTATAAAATAATATTTAGGTCATCAGGTGTATTTAACAGAAAGAAAAGTTGTGTTTTTTTATGCCAAACAGAATAAAGTTTAACAAACAAACTTTTTAAGTTATATCTGAAGAAAAAAATATGTTCATTGGTAATGAAAAAGCTAAATCCAGATCCAATTTTGAGATGATCAAAGATTCCTCTTTGGGGTCATACAGAAACCTCATAGTTTTTTTTTTTTATTTTAATGATGAATGTAGACTAATACTCGTCCACACCCTGTTCTTATATTGACCAATCCTATGCTATTAATGCCCTCCTTTCTTGGGGTCTTTGTAACTTAATTTTATGTTGGCTCTCATAACTCTGCATCATTTTCGCTTTCGGGATTTACGCAAGTATAGTTGGTTAATCTTCATTGAAGTAATTTATTACAGCAGTTCGTTACAATAAATAGTCTGAAAATGCATTCAGTGTTCCCCTTTTAAGGAACATGCAGTAGTTGTATTTCTCTTATTGGTATGTGTTTGTGTTATTCTCCCAAAACATAAAAGGCATATGTGTCCCATCTATTATATAGAGCATGGAACATTTCTCAGTTGGGGTCTGCATGGCCTGCTGCAGATAACCCCAAAGAGACTGCTGTGCTCACAAGTGGAACTCTGTAATGGACTTGAATGGCCTTGCTCTCCCATTCATTAGCATTTACTGGTTTCTCTGTCTCTGCTAATGGACAAATGCTTCTTATATTTATAAGGCTTTTAAAGGACATGGCATATGTATTGATTTTTTTTTTTTTTTCTTCTCGCATATTTCAGAGCCTTTCAATCTCAGTTGCAATATGAAGGAATTCCAGGCTTATGTCTGTATTTGAAGAAATAAGATTGTGAGCAGAGTCTTTATGCACACAATCGTATTGGAGTACATTTGTACGCCTCATTTAAATTTTCTTTGCTATTAATACTTGTTTTTGCTTTAGTGCGATGAAGACTGGACTCATTCTTTTTCTACATTCCTACGTTTCAAGCAAATGCAGAGGGATTTTTGCCTGATGCTAAACTGATAATTCACTGAGCTGCTAAGAAGTTTTAAAATTCCAAGCTGTTTTAACCAATGAAGAACAATTCAGTCCTGATCTGACTTCATTTGGTGTTTTATGGTAGTCCCAATGACAAAAACTCACGTGAAATTGCTTTTCTTAATATTTTCACAAATAAAGCTAATGCAGATCATGAACTGTGTTTTGAACTGATTTCTTATAGTTTGGGTTTGATGAGTCAACATATTTTGGGTTTTAACTAGACGTCATCAATTGCAGTCCATATTTGTTTAAAAGAAAACAGCAAATTAATCTTTACATTTATCACCAGATTGGAAGTTCAGGATTGCACTGAAACTTCTTGCATTGTTGGCACATCACTAACAGGAAGTTATGTACAAATTCAATGATTCTTACAAATCACTGAGTTATTCCTTTCTATAAATACATTAAATGTTTAATAAATAACAAATTGTTTAAAAGAAACAATAGAAACAACATGGTAACGGTATAGTTATATATATAAATATATTTATAGTCTTTAAATCCAATGTGAAGAAATTAGTTTTAGTTCATCTTTCTTGGCTTGTTTACCCTAAAATGTAGGAAAGGTCAGACTTTCCTTTTGTGTCACTCAGGTCAGTCCGGCTCATGACACAATCCGACACAAGGACACAGCCTGGCTGTCTGCTTATCACAATCTGTCATCTGGATTGCTGCGTGGCCTAATGGGCTTCCATACAGACGCTAGCCCCAGAGTGTGCCACATTATCTGTTTACAGAGATGCTGCCATATTGATCACCTCCTCCCACCAGATAAGCAGAGTGATTTACAAAAAAAAAAAAGGCAGCTGCCGAGATGCTCACGCCATATCTCTCCCCAGGGAGTCTGATTCCATCTTGTTAGCATTACATTAATGAGCTAATTCCTCTACAAGGCTGCGCTAATGTTCTGGTGTAACCCTGCGGTCGCTGTGGAGTGCAGATGAGAGTTTATGCAGCTCAACTGATGAGCTAGCTTTCGACTAAAGGTACAAGAACGTCACAGACAAGGTTGGACTCATCTTTAAATTTGGGTCCAGTGATTTAGTTACAGTTCCACTACGTTAATTACGTTGCCTGGTAACTCATAAATTATGTACAAGTACTTTGATTAGTTTTAATAATGACTTTTAATAATTTAAACACTAATGATGTCTTTTGAAATTTTGTTTCATCCTATTTCTAATCTAAAACCCAGCTTGCAGCTTTAACTGATCCAAGAAGTTGTAAAACCACACAAAATCACACAATGAATTAATGTTCAAATAAAATCTTTTTCTTCGAATTTAATTTCTGAACTTGAATTTGAGCTTGACCCCCTCATATTCTATGCTAGCAGTAGTGAGAAACCAATGACATTTTTGTGGCCACCTTTGTAATCAGTAATTAAAAAAAAAAAAATTCTTTGTTTGTCCAATTTTGAAATGGTTATATCTGTTTAAAAACAACAAATATACAAATGGAATTTAAAAAATTATTTTTCCTAAAAAGTATAAAATAGAGCAACTTGGCTGCAGTGTTTCACCTTCCTGATATCTGCTGAAAATCTTGCCCTTTTGCAGCATGAATCATTTCCGTTGAAAATAACTCCTTAAATGAATGTGCTTTATTTTTATGTTTTTTTAACACCTAGCTGATACTTATGGGCATCGTCTGACAAAAATTGAGTTGTAAACTTTCTTATGGTGTTTGGGCATGCTGTCGGTTACCAATAAGAGTGAGCTCCAGAGAAACGCACGTGTTAACCCAATTTGTATTTCCTTCACCATCTCGCCTGACCTGGTGTATCCTGTGAAATCAAACCTGCTACCTGTGGTGTTATTTCAGGATGTTTTCTACCATTTGTAAGAGCCTGTGTCCGTTTGTCTGTGCGCACACTCATGTGAATGGCGCAGTGTGACGGCTCATCAGATTTCTCCTCCTTCATACCTGGCCAGTGTGGCACAACAGCCAGAGTTGATGTCTTGGAAGCTCTCAGGGTATCGGAGAGATCAGCAGCAGAATCAAATTAAATGTCATTTAGATGGCAGTGAATGAAGGGATTGTTTGACAGCGCAAGGAAATGGATTTGCTCCTCACCTTTTATTTTGGCTTAGGGTTCTTTTTCTTCCCCTGTTTAAGAGGCGGGGGCTCAACCTGATCTGGAAGTTAGTCAGATTTCGACAGTGCGACTCCCGTCAGGCTTGACTGCACACATAGGAAACGCTCAGAAAAGGGTGAGGAATTTGAAACTCGGGTTGAGAAGAGCAGATCTCAGGGTTGATAACTCGCAACAGTGACAAAAAAAAAACTAAAAAAAAAAACTTAAAGAGCCCTATACATGATTGTCAGCTGAGCATAGATCTGGACATTTAACTTCATAAGTTGTCAAGTTAGCGACACAGCTGGAAACCTTCTTATCTCCTGTGGAAGTTAGTTTTTTACTTTTGGTTTTTCCAGAACAAATAATGTATGAATAGTTGGGGATTGTTTTTTACAAAGCAGTCTTTATTTCAGGAGCTAATTTCACTTTGTTTTGAATGTTGGCATATTAAATTGAAAGGTCAGTTGAGCTCCTAATCCCCCAGTAAATCTGATCATGTGTAGGCCTGTGGGTTAGCAGGTTTGAAGCTCAAGCAGGGTTTGACAGGATCAGGTGTGTGTTACTCCTTTACCTTTTAGCCTCATTTCTTTATAGATGTAGAGATTTTCACAGGTAAACCCATTTGCCCTGGCTGGAAGAGGTTAACCACTTGGTGTTAGTGAACAGATTATGGTGTTTCATTATTTTTGCATTTATGTCTCTAAATGTTTGTATTTGCATTAAATCAGCCTGTTAACACTTATGCCACAGGTGAGATAAGATAGTTTGGTGGTTATGGTCATTTTTAAACCCTATTAACCATAATCCCCGTGTAATAAGGCTTCCATTGTGTTGTGGGTTAAGAAATCTGTCCTGCTCACATTGACTGGCAAACAGCAGTCTCCAAAATATTTCCGTGCAACTTGAGAATGGGCGGTGTGGCACTTTACCAAATTGTTCCTCAAAAGAGCTGTCATTGGAGGGGGCTTCAGACTGTGAGATTCCCAGAGAGGTTGTACTATCAAGTGTCATGCTCATCAAGCTCAATTAGGTGGGAGGAAACCAAAGACAGATCACTGTCGTGGTCCATTGTACAAGTTAGTGTAAGGCCATAAACTGAACATGCCTTTGACAACCTCTTCATTTGTCTAGAAATGACCATGGAGCCAACCTTATTAGCTGGCTTACAAAGTTATTGAGCGCTCATTACATGGTGCTGGGAGCCTAATCTGTCTTACCAGACATAAGGATATTTTTCTTAGAGTGGGCTTGGCAAGTCTGAGAAATGCAGCATATGGGCTCATTTAAGTTAATTTTGACTGGTAAGCCACAATTATTACATGTATTTGTCCCATGGCTTTGTTAATGCCCATTGTACAAGTTATGTTTTTGTCTTGCTGATGCTGTGTCAGAATTATGATAAATCCTTGTTTCCCTGTCGCTCCCAAAGTTGAACTTAAAGCTATTAAGAACAACAAATTACACATTTAATTTGATGCAGCCAGCAGGAACACATTTCAGTACACCAGGATTTTTCGTAACAAATCAACTACAGATTATCAACAGAGATTTTACTTTAACAGTGGGGAGAACTATTGTCCATTTTCAATGTTTTGAAGTTTGTTGCTTTAATCAAGGGAGCCAACACTTTATACATTTTTTACATGGAAATGCAGAATTAAAACATTTACACAAATAAGTTACACGTGTCCCCACAAAAGACATTTGGAATCGGACAAAATCCAAATTCTAGATCAGCTTGGTGGATTCTAAATCAAACCAGGATTTGATGTCTACTAAAAAAATAAAAAAATAAAAAACCTGACCACATCTTTAGTTTTATTGTACAGTAAAACAATATAATCTTCTATGCTGATAAGAAACTTCCTTCATAAACATACTTAATTAAATGGTGGATTTGTATTTTTAAAGGATTTTTTTTTTTTTTTTTTTTTACTTGACTAATTGTGTTGGGGCAATACAAATTTTTCTTAATTATGACCAGTATACAATTTAAACTTTTGTGTAGGTTTGCATGCAAAATATCAGATGGTAATCATTAGCAATATATATATATATATAAAAAAATTATAAGAATTGGGGGGGAAAAAAACACTTCCTAAAACTTTCGAATTGCCCATCATGGTGCTCCGGTGGTTTAAACTGCTGGAATGACCAAAACAGGCTGTCAATTGACAGAAAGAAGGCCAATTTGTGTTTTTATTCCTGCAAAGAGAAGACCAATTCAGCTGTCTAGAAATATCTGTAGCAAAAAACAAGGTTTGGAAGAAGTGCCAAAAATCATTAAGCCGGCGCTATTTAAAAAGCATGGTTGGCAAGCTGCAAACCATTTAGTTGTCAGTTATACATTTTCATATTTTAATATTGTAAAGTCATGCTATTTTTACTCAAGATAACCATACAGTGTAAATCTAATACACACCCATGTTTAGTACTTGTTAAATGGAACACATTGCATTGCATGTTTAAAAAAAAATTATATATATATATAAAGCAAATTTTCTTTTTACTCTGCAAATCTAAACTCTACATTTAGTTTACAGTTAGTTCCTTAGTCAGAGTTTTTTTTTTTTTTTCCTTGATAGTGCAATCACTTACCTCTTTATACGCGGCTTAGGATGAACATTTGGCAAATGGAGTCTTGAGTCTCTGTGTAACCTGAATGCTATTGACCAAAGTGAACTTTATCTGGCCGTTTTTAAACATTTCTGTGCTAGTAATTAAGCCTGTCCTGCCTTGCCATTTAATCTGTGATAGATGGCAGATAACCCCGCTATTGTGCTCTACTTTACTCAACAAGTGCATAGTCAAATACCACAATAGTGACTCGAGACACCCAGAGTAACTCCTGTCCTTTAGTGGAATGCTTATGGCTTGCTCTGGCTGTTCTCATAGGCTGTGTGAGGTGTGTAATTATACAATAGCATTGTGAAAAAGTATTTGAGTTGTCGTTTTGCTATTTGCATTGAAGCTTATCTCTGTCGTGCCTTCACTCAACAATCAGGGTCTGAGAATCTGAAGCTGCAAGACTGCACACAAAGCAAAGTCTGGTTGGGTTCTCAAGTTACCTTCCCTCTTGTTACACATAGCCTAATCTTTTTTTCTGTTACTATTTCCAAAGTGTGTGTTGGTTGATAAACTCTTACTCCATCTGTCACCTAAAATTGTAACAATTTGTAAGGAAACCTCTATTGTGATTTTATTATTTTTGTTTGTTTCTTACGCTTTTTTGTTAGCAGGTGTTAAACTTTCCTGTCTGATGTGAACAGCGTGCAAACGCTCCAAATATTGTGATTCTCACATTAACGCCACACTCTGTGTCGGGCAGTTTTGCACTTCTACGTCAGTAACGACACACAAAAATGTGCCCACAAGAAATGCAAAGCAAAGAATAGCATAAGTTACTGACAGACTACAGTGAGCCCTCGCCTCGTGTATTTTCCTCTGCTGTGCCAACGTGGTTTTACTGAAAACGCACAGCAGATGTGAAGGTTCGGTACATATCAAAATGTTTACCAGTTGAAGTAAACATGGCCTACTTTAGGCACCGAAGAGGGGGATTCCTTTCTTCCCGCGAGCAGATAGGATACGCCATTTCTCTAATGGCTAAAATATACAGTTGTCAAAAAATATTAACTGATGAAACGGGGCGAAAGGGGAGTAGCAGTCACCGCGGAATGATTGGTCAGTTATCTGAAGCATTAATCTTCTCTACAGCGTGTTGTAGAGCAGACAAAATACAGAGGCTGCTGCCCGGGGCTGCCTGGCTGCTGTTGGGAGCTGCTAAGAGAAATTGTTTTATCTCTCCAGCGGAAATGCTGCACCATCTCTGCCAAGATGGGACTAAGATAGCACTCAGCACCTCTAAAGGTGGCTACAGAGGGGAGTTTGTGCATTAAATAGCTGATATGAGTGTTTTATTTCTCAAAACTGCTTCCATTCTTGCACAGTCAGTGAAATATCCTTCTGACGGCTGGAGATAAAGAGCATCCTTAAGAAAGCACAATTGAAGAAGATTAAGTTTGCCTTCCTGAAACCTCCAGGTAGCCTTTCTGGTTCCCAGGTCCCATGAATGACTGATTGCTGTGTTTTTAAAAGAATTGCAACCTGAGTTTTATTTGAACTACTGATTGATAATGGCTTGTCTTTCTTCTTGTTAGATCTCTCTGTGCTGCTGTAAATACCTACTGTCTGGCATGTTCCTCCTGCACCTTCAACTGCAGTTATGTGCTCTTTAGCAACAAGATAGTCTTCCTCGTGGACCTGCTGCTTCACCAACTAACAGTAAGTCGAGACAAACATTGTGTGGTTTGCATAATATTTTTCTATTTTAGATACTAATAAGGATGAAATATTTTGTGATTAGACCTCTAAAGCATTTCCTAGATATTTTTTCTCACATCAATTTAGTTAAAACATCACGTTTACTATCAATTTAAACTTTAGGAAAAGGTTTAAATTAGTAGAACACATTTCTTTGTCTAAAAAGAGCAACGAATCTACCTTGCAATATATTCTGAATTGTAGCCTCTAACATCTTTCATTATTATTTTTGTAAAAACTACAACTATACAGTTGAATAATTTGCTGTAAAATCTTAGAAATTTGTACTGATGATGAACTTGACATTCAGTGTGTTCTGCAGTTTTGTGGAGGTTGTGCTTTCCTTTTTTTAAGATTTTGAAAAGCTCTGTAATTAGATCTAAGAATAGTAAAAAAGCCCATCTTACTGCCTAAATACATTGTTGACAATCAAAGTTTAAATGCCTTGTTGTGAAACTTTATAGTTGCCAAATATTGTATCATATTGTATCCTTTCCATTTACATAATTTCACACACTGATACTGCAAGAATAATTGCAATTGGATATAATGTAATGCTCTGGAAAAAAAATTAATTCCTCCATGCTGGAGAGGTCTATTAAAAAAGAAAAATTAAATAAAGCAAACAAAATATAGTGCTGCTGTGAAATTACTTGTAAAATTACCATTGCCCGTCGTTTTTGTGTACTGTTTAGCAGTACAGTTAAAATACTGAACAAAACTGTAGTAAAGAAACCTTTCTATATTTAGGAACTTTTATATTTCGAGCCGTATTTGTCTCTGTATGGCTTCGACTTTATGCAGATTTACTGCCGAAAGACAGATTTTATTTTAGTTTTTTTCCAACATATTTTGATGAATTTTGTTTTCATAATAATAATAATGCATGTTTAAAATCTTTGATTGATAGATGTTATTATGCTCTAACAACACTATAAGGCTCATGATGTCAGGCAGCAAACAGCCCAGTTGGAAGAAATTTTTCGGCTGGCATTAAGTCATTCCAATAACGCTCTGAAAGAAATCTTCTTGTGAAACTGGCTTATTGTTACAAAAATTATGGTGTCAGTGGTTTGCTTTAACTGGTTGTTAATACAAATGCAAAAGCTACTGAATCGCATGGCAAAGCCAAAAATCACCAAGCTAATTTAAAATTTAAAAATTTAACGTACTTGTGTTTCTAAGCAAGTTAGTTTTTAAGCTATTTTACTTATGAGTTATTAAAAATATAGGTCTTTAATTGGCATTACAAGGTCTTAAAAGTCAAGAATTAAACCTACTGAAAGAATATGTACAAATGAGGAGTCCCTGAGAGCTACTTATACAGGTATAAACTGTTATTTAATATATGTTTACATTTATATCTAGTGTGAATTTTTAAGTTCCTACCATCAACCTGGAAAATTCTACAATTTTGCCTGATTTACTTCAAGAATTTATCATTTTTTATATATATATATTTTTTTTGAATTTCAATCACTTGCCTTCTCCCACAAAAGGTCTTGTAGTTTCCGCCTTCTTTCTGGCATCATAGAGTGTACCACAGTGTTAAGGAAAAGCAAAGCAAGACTGAAAGTTGTGAGTCCCAGTGTTCCCCACAGATGCCTCCTGACAGAGGGAATGTGAGTGCTCAGTTAGAAAAGGCAAGCAGGCTGCATTGCGGCGACATGTCGGCCCATATCCTTCAGCACTCTGCTAGAAAGACTGTAAACATCAGCTCACTCCAAACATCCAACAGTGGCGGCTCTGCACTCACAACACAGACAGGACAAGGCACAGCCACAGGGTTGTGGTGCATGCATGAACTCTACTGGGGCTTCCTTTTTCAGTCGAGTTCCAATCCAAAGCAGTCGTATTTCCTCGGGGCAGAGAGGGAGAGGTTAGCCTGTATACTCCAGTTTATATAAAACACATCCCAGCAGCTGCTCTGCTGATGGACATCTCCAGCAGCACTGCGGGAGATGAACTTCTTCTTCTTTTTCAGTGTAAATTGAGCTCAGCAGTTACACTCGCTTCCACCGTCGTTTTATGGCGAGTTGTGATAAAGTTTTCAAAATTACCATTAAACTTAGGCTTTTTTTAGTTATTGTATTCATAGGCATGCACTTATTGAGTGCACATCTCATTTTGGTATGCGTGTGTTAGCAATTGAGTGCAGCAGTGGGGGTTGGACTGAGCATGCCCTCATTTAATTAGATTTGTGGAGAATGTTGGTGGATTTACCTACGCTGTCAGCATTCGCCCTGGCTGTTGGAGCAAATGTGAGTGTTTTACCTTTGCCAGGTTTCACAAAAGCAAAGGCACTAAATTTCAACTGTGGCGCTCTGCTTATGTGTTACATATGATGCTTGGAATGCAGATGAGAAGGATGGCCATCCTACTAGTTTGTCTAATTTCTCTCAAAGGCTTTCTTTTTTAAATAGGGCAGGATGTCCAATCCAATAAACTTTTTAAAGCACTTTAAAAACCACATTGGACCTAAGGACCTAAGTAGGGATGCATAAATGGATAGATGAATGAAAAATAAAAAAATAAATTAAAACGATATAAAATGGCTGTGAAATTACAAAAATTAAGAATAATAAAAGATAAATAAGTGATAATACTGAATAGAATAGAATAGCGTTTTATTGTCGCTGAGAAAAAAACAATGTCCGAGGACAGTGTTAAACCAGTGAAATGCAGTTTAGCATCCTCTCACAAGCAGCAGTTAAAATATGAAATCTATACATGTGCAGTAAAATTCTATACATGTGCAAAAGAAACAACAGATTTTCCAGAGATAATCTGGAAAAATCTCACATGGTATTAAAATCCTGGGGGAAAAAAATGTTTTAAGATGGGATTTACAGACGGCGAGGAGGCCTGTAAAGAGGCAGACCGTTCCATACTTTAGGAGCTGCTAGGCATAGATCAAAAACCAGCGATTAAAACGTAAAAATAGGATTTTTTTTTTTCCCCCCCATACCACACTGACAACAGCACTCTTCGATGTGGGAGTAATTCTGGGAGGAGGAATCAAAGTTGACCATTTTCAGTGTTTGTGAGGTTGGAAGAAGCACAAAAGTTTTAAGATTCTAGGGGGAAAAGTGTTTCCTATCGGGTCATGATGTCTGTTCATTCAGGCTTCCATAAGTGGGAGTTGAATTTCAGCAGATTACAGGAAACCGTAAGAGTTCAGTTCTGTGTGTCTGTCTTGAGACATGGTGGATTTGGAATACTGGTAGACTCTTGGATATCCTAAAAGGGACCTGTTATGCAAAATTTAGTTTTTGCATGTTTTTGTCCTTCTGTTTGAGTCTCTACTAACCACCTAGCCATTTTCTGGCAATGAGTTCATCTCTTTTGGTGCCTGGAAAGTAAGCCGTTTCACAAACCTCCCATGTATAAAGTTGCAATCGGCAGGCATTGCCCTGTTACCGAGCAACCTCATTCAAGCACAGCCCCTCACCTAGCAATCAGATCAGAGCACTGGCATGATTTGGTCAACTAGCTTTACCGCTGTATGTGTTGTATGGAAAAGACCAGTTTTATTGTTGATGTACCAGTTAGAAACCACATGCTGCATTCTTGGTGGTTGTACAGGAGGCTTCACTGTACACTGCACAGTTATACATCTTTTAGCCTTTTTCAAATGTATAAAGTGCGAATGTAAATGTTGAGTTGTTGAGTGTGACACACTTGCTACCTGTCACAATAAGGCACTTGTGAGTTAAACACAACTGGAACATCGCAATGTAGTGTTCTTACTAAAATTGTACAGGCCTTGTAGGTTTCCTGTCATTTAAAGACAGACAACTTATTGGGTTTGTTTTGTTTTTGAGAAAACAGTTTTATTTAACTCAAAGCATGTTATTACTAAAAAAGTAGGAAATGGAAATAGAAACAGCACTTTCAATTAGTTAAAGCTTGTCATTAGGTTAGAGCTTTTCAATACTGATAATCTGAAGGTGATCACCAAATCTCTGATTGGGGCGTGTTCTGGTTTGTCCAAACACTAAAGCCTTTGAGAATTTCCTTTTGCATTCACTGACAGACCTTTAAACCAAGTTCACCAAATAATCTCTACTAACAAAGTAGTATCACTTTGGTAGTACTACTACAATGTCTAACATGACATTAGCTTCCACTTGTGTTTTTGTTGAGTTGTTTTTTGTCGAATTCTTCTTATTTATGCTTTTCTTTTTCTCCTGTTTCATCAGCTGTATGTTCCAGATGAAGACAAATCCATTTTTGGCTGCAGCATAAACAAACAGGTCTATGAAGGGCTCACAACAGGCCTGCTTCAGACCATTGCTGCCATTTTGAAGCCCCTGTTTCTCTGCGTTGTTGAGTCGGGCCAATGTGAAAACTTTTGGATTTCATCCTCAGGTACCAAGGTCAATAGCTCTGCTGTAGAGTCCTACAGCACTCGACTTCAAGATCTTATCAGGTATTCGTCCTTTTGTATTCAACTCTGGGCATTTCATCCTCCTACATGGTTCCTCCTTTTTCCTACCTCAATCCCTTTTTACCTGCTTTCTTTCAAACTCCTCTGTACTGCTGATGAACATCCGATTTCTTAAAGAGCAAGTCATATGTAAGGAATAGGCTAAGAAAATGTCAGAAAGCTTGGAAATGATCCGAGTGGTGTCTTGTTAAAATGGGAGTAGTGTGAGAATGAGTTGTACTCTGGCCAGGTTCCAGCATGTCCTTTTTATTTATTTATTTTTTTTTTTTTTTACACATTCAGAAACTCATTCTAAGTAATATTAGTTCCTGTGGCGCTTACAAATCCACATAACCAATAAGCACTTCCACAGCTTAGAAAGGTCCCCTTGAACCTGGCATTTAGGCTAGCCCCGTTTGGTTGACCTGTAAGAGTTGTGATAGTGATGGAGAAATGTGGACCGTGAGGAAAGGCAGGCCCAACACCCTGAAACTTTGTAGACTAGTGAAGTCTTTCCACCATCCCTCCCACAAGCAATGATTTATCTGGACAGAGCAGCTGCACAGGCACACCAATCTCATCCACTGACCCAGGCATAACCCCAGAGTCAAGGCGGTGCCTGAGAAAAATTGTCTCGTCAGACTGATGATCTCAAGTACGAACCTAAGATTTACCTCGACTGTCCTTTAATGTATGCATGGCTAATGAGAAAAGAAGACATTCCAGTTTTTACAGCTCTAATTATACCAAACTGTCATTAAGCCATTTCTACGTCAGCCCAGAAGGGTCAACAAATGCCAAAGAAACAACAGCAAAAAGTCACAACAGAACTGATGCTAAAACGGAAGTTGTTAACTTGCCAAGATGACTTCAGTTTTAGCTGCTGCTGTTATCGTTTTCATTTTGTTGACCAGTCTGGACCTTCTTACATTTCCACATTTTATTGCACAAAGATGCACAATGAAGACCTTGCAACACAACAGGTCAAGAATAATGTTATGGGCAAGGTTAAAACAGGAATGGGTTTATAATTCTATCCTGTGAGCATCTAATAGAGCACTGTTCAGTTTGTAATCCCAAAAATGAAAGTGTATGGCAAACCTACAAAGACATGCTGTTAAAGGAGAACATCAATCCAAGAAACAGCCAAGGGGACTATGGTAACTGAGTAGGATCGGCATAAATCCACAGCTCAGGTAGAGGAAATAGTTGGCAACTTGACCTTTGTGCTCTTCACAAATCTGGCCTGTGCGGAAGACTGTTGTCTAGAGAAAAACAAATAGAAGTAGAATACACTCAAAATCGCTTACGTGTATCAAGCTGGTATCAAAATCCACCAAAAGGCCTAACTTTACTCGTTTCCACCACTTTGACTCTCAGTGGGCAGGCAGGGTTAAATCCAAACGCCCATCTTTTGTGCTTGTTGCAAGCAGTGATGTTTTTCTGTCCCTGAATCAATACTGTTGTACCCAGTAGCTCCACTCTCACCGCACCGTACGATGGTCCTAGGACTTCCAACTGAAGGCGGCTTAAGAATGGTGTGGTTAGGGTCGATTGTATGGACCACTTTTACAATAAAATCACGCAAGTTACAAAATAACTTGCGTGCCGTACCGCTCAGTGGAAACGAGACAGTAGTCATCCCAGTACTGATGTAAAAGCCTTGACTAGCAGCCATAATCTCTAGATTTTTGTAAGCTCGCCTTACTCAAATGATTCTTGCATACCAGAATCTTCTAGAAGACTAGCCCCGGGTCAGCAGACTGTCAAGGGCCCAAAACAGGGCTGGCACAGGGGCCACAACAGCCGTCTAATGACACTATTAGGGGTGATTTGTGGCTGAAAGAGTACAGGGAACATGATCATGAGTCCTGTCATTGGCAGAGACAAATTGAAGATATCACAGTAATAGCTGGGGGTGGAGGGCTTAGGTGAGGTATTGGCTTACAGTTGCAGTGCAGTGGGAGTATGCACAGTAAAGGCCTTTGTTTGCTTGTGTGAAAGAGCCTTTCACAAAGAAAAAGGTTTTTCTTTAGAAGCACATGCAATAAACCATGTAACGTTTTTCTCTCTTCTTCTCTTTTTCTTCAGTTACGTAGTAAACATGGGCTTGATTGACAAGTTGTATGGATGCTTCCTGTCAGTCCAAAGCCCTATAGATGAGCACCCAAAGATGTCTGCTTTTCTGGAGCAAGCCTCGTCTCTGCTGAACCGAATGTGTGAGCTGTGCTTTGCCGTAACTGGACGGTGAGCTTTTATTAGACAGCTTAAATGTTTCTGGAATGTCTTGATCTTCCCCTGACAAATGCACACTTCTCTTTGTGCAAGTAATGGCAGAGACTCTGTCACTGGGATCCATAGGCAATCTCATGGTTACTCAAACAGAGTTTGTAGTTCCTCTGAAAGTCCAGCCAGCAAGCTGGCGAAGCTGTCATTACTGCACACAGAGATAGAGATCTACTTGACCCAGTGCTCTGTCACTCACCATAAACCTTAGTCTGCGGTGCAGGGGGGAGCCCACCCACATGTGCCATGGCGACCTCCACTCAGAGAGGTTCATTGGCGCCGCTGACAGAGGCTAAGCACACAGTCACACCAAGGGACATAAGCACCACCATTCCTGACTTCAAAGGAAAAAAATACTCTGAGCATTGCAGAAGAAGAACATGATGTTTCTTTTTTATCCGAAGCTGTAATTTAATGGTGGCAGAAATAGTGACAGAAGACAACTAGGAAGAAAGCTTTGCCTGAAAAAAATAATAAAGAATGTAATGCGGTACCTGTTTAGCTCATCTGTTCTAAGATTTGTTCTGCTAACAGCCTATATGTCATCTATAAGAACGTTCAGCGGGCCACAGAAATATTTGGACCATGCCAGTTGCTGTGTCAGGGGATTATAATCGCATTTAGAGGCTCTGTTCTCGCCTAGCAGCATATTTCACACAAAGCCTGTTGGCTAACATCAAGTATCAGCATGCACTGCAGGTTTCATCCCGAGGTCAAACACACTCCTGTTGTACATGGCTGCAAATCATAGATGCTGCTGCTGCAGGGGTCTTAAATAGTCTGACTTCAGTAGCTGAACGCTTTTACTGGGCGCACAATACCCGAGAAGGCCTAATTAATGGCAATTACTACTTAATTGTTCTGGATACACAGTATTACGATGCTATTTTTTTATTTTGAAATACATCTATATAGCTATCAATCAAAGTTTATTTATGGATGCCTTTTACTATTGCGTAGTAAAAACCTTCAAGTATAAGCCAAACTGACCTTGCAAAAGTATTCAGCTCTTTAATCATTTATGACATTTTTTGGCTATTCATTTTATTTAATTGGGATTTTATGCAATAGACCAACACAAAGGATTTCATAAAAGTAAACTGAAAGGAGAGATATGTTTCAAAATTTGCACCAAATAAAAAAATGAGGAAAAAAAAACAATACCTAATAAGATCCAGTGCAACAAATTGCCTTCAGATGTCATCTAATTAATCAGTCCGTATGTGTCACATGGTAAGAAGCTGTGTAGTTGATTTGGCACATTTAGACAAAGTGTCTTCAAAAGTTGTAGACATGTTCTTGAGAGGTACCTGTGAAAACAGATCCTTTTGCTCATTTGCTCCAAATTCCTTGCCAAAGCAGATTTAGGTACCAGTGGGCTGACTGTGTGCCAGTAAGACAATGTAAACTAAACTTGCAGTTTGATGTTATTTTTGATGCATTTACTGAAAGTGAAATGTTTTCCAAGCTGGTCATGAGTTGTTGCCTTGTCTTATTTCTGCTGATCAGCATGTTGCTTTCCCGTCTCTTGTCAATATTGTGGATATAATCAAGTACATGTGGGATTGATATCAATTAAAGAGATTCAAAGAACGTCTTGTCTATAGTTCTCGACATGCTTTATAGGAATCTAAATAATTTCCATGAAGCGATTTTTGCTATAAACCTTGCCTCACGGGAGGTCTAGACTTTCCCTCTCCAGCAGAGTGCATCACTCTAAAAGTTCATCGGCAGCAAAAAAAAAATGTTATAAGCACATACACACTCTGCAGTCTCGCCCAGGCTGTCCTGATTCTCCTGAGCATAAGTAGTTAATATCTAATCTTATTCTATGTAAATGTAACACGGCTCAGTCGAAGTTCTTTCGAAGTGTTTTTGTGTAAAAAAAAAAAAAAAAAAGTTGAAAAAAGTATGTTCTATTGCTAATTGAAATATTAATTTTCTGTTAGCTCAATAATTTTTTTTTTCCTCCACCAGGGCTCCCAATATTTTCGACAATAAACGGCAGGATCCAACTGGACTTACAGCCGTTTTGCAGTCCACTGACCTGGTGGGAGTGGTGCATACTCTTTATTGCATCCTGCTGCACAGTTTCTCGCCAGAGTCTGCCTCTCAGACTCAAGAACCCTATGGCCCTGGGGTCATCCAGGTGGCTATGCACGGCATCCGGTTCCTCAACAGTTTTGCCATTCTTGACCTATCGGCATTTCAGGTTTTTATTTTTTTTTTATATTTTTTTTTACTTTTCTTTTTTTTTTCTTTTTTTTTTATAAAATCTTCTCTTTTTGTATCAGACTGTCATTTTTATTTCTACTGCCAATACCTTCAAAATGGACATACATCATGAAATGACAATTCCACTGAAGTGTTTGTAGAAGGTTCTCAATAATATTGCCCAAAAGTGTTTAAATCTCCCCTCTGGACCACATAAACATATTCTTGAAGCCTGTTAATGCTAGCCATTCAAAGAGAAGTTGTTCTCAGTGGGACTAATTTGACCTGTGAACATAAACACAGGAAACCTTTGACCCCGGGTCATGTTCTCGGGGAGGATTAGAGAGCCCAGTGGAAGAAGTTGGGATGAAACACAAGTGATTATCACTGTACAAGGAGCCATACATTACCCACTCTGTGGAGGAGAGCGTGACAGCTTTGCTTTCTTAAGTTGCCACACAAACTAAGAGCCACACAAGCGAGCCAGAATGCTGTTAATTATTTTAATGCCTTGGGGTAATTACTTTGAAGCAGCTTCCTGTCACTGACCCGCCATATTCAGTCAACTCAAAACAGCTGGAAATGAAAGCATTTTCCCTGCCAAAGTTTTATGAACATTTTAAATTATGTTGCTTTTTTGGCTGGGACTTGTAATCACCTTGTGTTTCCCATTACTTCTCTGTGACAGCTTATACATATCAGTAGCGATCGGTTGATCAAAATTTAAGCCGCTGGCTCGCCCTTCTGCTGCATCAGCTCACGAATTGGTGTTCAAGGGAGAATTTAAAGGGTCGAATGAAATGGAAATGACTTGTATTGTGACGGATGCGATCGGACGGAGTAAGCTGTATCTTATCCGGGATCTTGGAAATCTGTCCTCTTTTGTCTGTGACTTTTGAACCCGGATTTTGTTACTATTTTTAAATTGTTAAAGTAATTATACATATTTAATACCTATAATGGCACTGAGATAAAACAAAAACTTAAACTCCTAAATTTGGTTGTTAGCCCTCCAACCCGCGCCTCAGATATTGTTTACAGCTGTTTAACGCACCCAAACCTTTAGTGCAAATTGCAATGATCTTACGGTGCTCTGTCACACTGGCATGTTTAATAAATACTCTCTGAGCTCCTCCTTGTATCTCTGCTTCTAAGGAGGATTTGGCTGTTTTACATGTATGCTCTGTTTGATTTACTTCTTTATATCTTGTACATTTTCACCAACAGAAGTTCTAAACTTTTATTGCTTTGTATTGTTTTGTTGTATTGTTTGTTTGGTTGGTACTAGAAATAATCAAGGTGAAATTAAATAAATCACCTCACGTTTAAATTAGAGTGAGCGCTCACTGATTTGTTTTGTCCCTTGTTCGGCCAGTCTGTTCTTGGTGCTGAGGGCCTCTCTCTGGCGTTCCGACACATCGTCAGCTCGCTGCTCTGGTACTGTACCCAACATTCCTCTGAAGAGCTTCTTCACGAAGTCATCATCTGTGTGGGATACTTCACTGTTAACCACCCAGACAACCAGGTAAACCACCCACTCAGACTGCTGATTATTGTAGTGTTTTTTAAATCAAATGATTAATGTAATGAAAGATTATAGCCATTTGCCATATAAATGTGATCGTTTTAGGGTTGGTTTTTTTTTGTTTGTCTCACAAATGTTTAAAAGTGTCATAAAAGGGCATACATATGAATAAAATTATAGCACGACAGCCAAAATCTGTAAATATTGGATGTGATTTACATAGGTTACAAATACATTAAAATATTTTAAAAATAAAATTCAATTGAAAAAGTGAACCTCATCTATAAATTCAAAATAGAAAAAAAAAATATTACGAGGAAAATGAGTTTTAATTCAGAACTGTTTTGTTATGGCCGTATTGAGGAGTCGTTTTCCGGAATGGAGCGTTAAGTGGAACTGTGAGAGAAGAAAAGCTGTAAGCAACAGGGATACCTTTATTCTTGAAAAGTTTTGTAAAGTAAAACCAGTTCAAGAGTTTAAAGGAGCTGCACAAGACTTGGTCAGTTGCTGGATTCGGTGCTTCAAGAGCCACTAACACAACGATGAATCCGGAATATGTGCTACAACAATATGAAATGCTTAAAATGGGTATGTCTGTCTACGTGTTTCACTTTTGAATATAATTTGTGAAATTCATTAATTCATCAGAGACATTCTAATTTATGGACGTGCTCCTGTAAATGATTCATCTGGACGATTCTTGCTGCTTTTTTTCTCTCCCATGTTAAATTTGTTCAGTTTTGATCTCATCTTTTTTTCTTTTTTATTCAGCTCAGGGATCCTTTGAGGAGTGTAAAGTTGTCGATTTTAGGGAGAATAGGCTGATGATATCATCTTACTATTGTTCCTCTCATGTATTATTTGTCAGAAAAAGGGTGTAGTTTTGTAATTGTAACAAAAAGCACCCGTTTAAAGATTCATGCCTTGGCACCTTCCTGCTTTTGGTCTGTGTGTCGTTCATTGTCCCACAGAGTGAGCCTTTGTTCTCACCTGGAAAAGCAGAGCAGTATTCTTGCCCCAGTGTTACAACTACTTAGGGGGCTCTGTGGAAGTGAGCAGGATGTGATGAAGCAGACCTGGCTGCTGTGTAGCTGGCTGTCATGCATGGCCCGTCTACCGGGCCCCTGATTAGCCATGCTACAGTTGACTGGGCTTTGATTAGGCTAAGCCTGACCCACGCGAGCAACGTCCTGTATTTAAATCTAAAGCAGTTTATTGGCTAATTGCATCTTCATTTTTGCTTTATTTATCTTTAAAATTCCTTCCTGAAGCTTATTGTTTTTCATTATTAGAATGAATAAATCTAACCATCTTTCATTTTAAATCCAGTTAGTGTAATAAAATAAATAGTTGAATAAGTTATGATGTAAATTAAGTGTAAATGACAGCCAAACAAATAATATTTAATTCTTGCTCACATTAAGAAATTATTATTTATTTTTTATTTTTTATTTCTTCCCTTTGAAGAACCGAAAACAAAACTCCTTTCACCTTGCTGCTGGGTTTAAAAGAAAACACATTTAAGTATAGATTGTCAGGAAACAAGATCCAATCCAACTTCACACAGTTGATCTTTGCCAGTGGTCCAGTTCCTGGAATGCGCCCATTCAGTTCTTCACCAAGATGGATGGCTTCAACAAGGAATATTTAGAGCAGCTTGAGCTTTTCTCCAGCTAATGTAAGCATTGGCAGGACACAAAAGCGGCCCGACCCGAGGCCTTTGCAGTCACAGAGACTGCTGATTCACTGTCGGCACACTAGCTTTTGTTTATACACATACTTTAGAAATAGAGCTGCTCATAAAAAGCAGAACTTTGAAGCAGACCTATACGTCGGGATGTATTCCCTCAGCTTTGAACAGGCATGGGTAATTCAACTGTCTTGCAAAGGAAAAAAAAAAACTTTGAAAGAGTGACGTACTAGGATTATGTGTTTTGTTTTGTTTTTTGTTTGTTTGTCTATCTAGTAGCATCGCTGCTTATTGGGGCATATGTAGCCATGTATGTTTTTTGTCTCCCAAATGCACCAGTGGAGATGTGATGAACAAACACGGCTAAATAAATGTCTTGTCAGGAACAAATTACTGTACTTCCTTTTTCTGCTAGAAGAAAGATGTACCGGTAATCTTCATGTCTTTATCTCCAGTGATTCATTCATGATTCATCTGTACTGATGATGTGCTGGGTCTTATAGCTGATGAGATGATAATTGTTAACTGGTGAAATGTTAACCCTTTTGATTCTGGCTTACTTTTCAAAAAGACACAAGCAGTTTTAGAGTGTGGAAATCTTAGAAAAACATTGGGTTTGTTTTTTCAGCTCATGGAAAACCACCAGTTCCACTCAAGTAAAATGAGCATCAAAACCACTCTTCTCTATTTTAGGTTGTTTTAATGCAGCATTGCTTGTGTCCTTCGCTATATCCAGAGACCTCTTTGTGCTTGTTAGAGGTGCACCAATCAGGCTTTTACTGCCCAGATTTAGTTATTTTTAGAGTTGACCTGCTAACTATGCTGACTCGTATGTCTTAACTTTGTTTAAGTGAGGGTTTTAAATGTAACAGAAATTAATCAAATGTGCTGAAAGTACCTTGGGAGAGGTAGCAGTTTGAAATCCAGAAGAAAGCAAATTATGTAGTTTGGCATATTTTTCTAACCGATCATTCCTATACTCACAAGAAAAAGTGAAAGAATATGGTGTTGATTTGCTAATTGGTAGAGGTGAAAACATCAAACTTTTCAGTTTTGATGCATTTATTAAACATTTATTTTTTAAAAATCTGGATTTTTTTTCAGTATTTGACCTGTAGATCACCAGCCATAGCCAATCATTAAAACTAGATTAGCTATTCTCGCTATCTATGAGTTTAAAAGTTGAAGCACAAGGGATGTTGGAACATTGTCGACAATATATTTCTATGGAAACAAGTTGACTATTAATTTGGGCTGCTGCAAGCAGGATTTAGGTGTTGGAAGATAACAGGAAGCTGAACATGTTACAGAAAGGTTGCTCTGTTCTGTCATTTTTGAGAGTTTCTTATGCTGAATATAATGACTTTGAGATTACAAAAAGACCGACCAGAGTTCCAAAGTTAATAAAGAAAATAGTTAGAACAGTAGTATTACTGTTTTAGTAATACTACAAATGATATTAATTCTAAATATGTTGAAGACAATTTAAAATACTGCGTAGTAAACATGTTTATGTTAAGATAACAGCAAAATAATCAGCAAATTTGCAAGCAATGCTGTTTTGTAAAGTAGTAGTAAATAACATGTTTTAATTTCTTTTAAGTTTAAGATAAACAGTTTCTAACCTAAACTTATGAAACTGTGAAGTTTAAGTAGTAAATATATTTGTCAAATTTTCAATTAGCCTAGAAAGTAGAAAAAACCTGAGTTTAGATTGTTTATATATATTACATGAAGAGATTTGGTACAGTCAGACAAAATTTGTACCAGATTTGCATCACAGCTTTACAAAATCTTCCACAATATCTCTGATTGTGGCAGATGTGGGCTATGGATCATCTCCTGACAGAATGTTGATCATGCACCAGAACTCAGCCTCAGTCCTCTTCAGTCCTCTTCTTCCCATTCTCTTTGAGGGCGTTTCCTTCACCCTGCAGGCCAGAGTCAAGCTTAAGGTCCATAATTCCTGTTAACCTGATGTCGAAACTCTTCCTTCAGCAGTCCATTACTGGCAAGACAACCAAGCCCTCTGCCTGCAGGGTAAGTGTAGCTCGTGCAGACCATCGGGAGCCAGCAGCGGGGAATACACTAACTGCATCACCCAGCAGAGTAAACGGAGACAGAGGAACACTGACGTTCACGCACGCTCCACTAACTGGCAGGAGAATGCCCGATTGTTAGTTTGGTACATGATTTACACTCCGCTTTAAGGGTAAATTCAGGTCCAACAAACTTTTAAGTGAAGCGGCGGATGTTTTTAATCCCTATAAACCTTTCAGCGTGAAGTTTTCATTTGTAATACTGTTGTCATGTTAGTTTCAGAGCCCAGTAATCAGCAGCAGAATCTATGTTGGAATGACAGCATTTGCTCATAGAGATAAATAAGAGTTGTTTAGTTTTATTGCGTAAACAGAGGGTTTCACAGGGTTTTAAAACTGATGGGTACCTTAAACCTGAAGTTGAAGTGGCTTTGTCAATGTCTGCCACTAGCGTAGTCTGAATGAAGTTTACACAGCCATTGTAGAAGTCTTTGGGGAAAAAAAAAAAAAACACACTAAACAGTAACTGTGTGTGTCTGCTCTGCTGCCTGTGTTATCAGTAAAGATGTTCCACTGGATCTGGTTTGTATTGTGAGTTCAAGTGTCAGATATATGGCCCTACTTTACCTCCAGTTCCTCCTAAGGTGTTGGGGGTGTCTGGACAAAGCAACACCTATAAAAATACCCTTACGTGTTAAGCTCTGCATTTTATGTAAATACTTTTTTTTTTTTTCAAGAGAGTGTTGAGCAAGAAATGTTGTTTTATTTTAATTGTCAGGTAAAATATGGCTGTTTTTATCGCCTGTTATTGACTCTACTTCCACGAAAGGTCTCGGCAGGAATTTGTTTGTTTCAGAACATTAATTTTACACACTCTTTGTGGTCGCAGACTGGGGAAGTCATGCCGTCGAAGCACTATAAACCTGTTTAAAAAAAAGCCAGGACTTCGAACTTAAGAAAGAACAGAGCAGCCACGGCACTTGAGTTTTCTCAGGATTCTCTGTTAAACGTGGACCAGATGCACAGATTCAGAGCCCAGTTGTTAGTTTTATGATGCTGAGCTTTGAGCTGGAGATACCTAAACTGCTTAGTTTCAGTATGGATGTTGTTTTAGATCCTGTTGTGACTCTTCACCTGGAAAACTGACGGTTCTGTCTACCTCCAGACTCTCTCCACCACCAGCTTTTGTTTTACGTCTTTCTCCGTCAGGCACTTGAGGCTGGACAATTTGTTTAAGCAGCTGAAGACTGAATGAAGATGCATCATCTGAGATTGAGTTTGCCTCTGAGCTCCACCTCAAATATCTACTACATACTGTGGCATTAATTTATTTTACATAAATGCTATAAATCCAAACAGTAGAATGGTGAGATTCTTCTGCTGTTGCATAATTATATTTGGAGTTCACATTTTGGAGTATTTAGCTGTCTAAATGAAGGCTTTCTGTTTTCCAATGGGATGTCAAGATAAAATGTAACTAATTCACTGGTGTGGTGAAAAGTAGCATAGAAATATTAACATAGGCAGGTCAGTATCTAAACTAGTAAAAATCAAAGTCTAGTTCCAAAAATCCTTAAAAATTCTCCAGCATTTCAGTAGATATCAGAAAAATGGAAGAAAATATTCCCACAGTGACTCATCTTAGCAGATTGTAATATTTCAAATTGACATACCTAGCACTGCTCTCAACATTTTTTTTAAGTATTTCTACGACGGCTGAGTTGAGACTAACCTGTTCTTACAAATTCTTTTTAAGTAATGATCGGAAATGAAACTGTTTTGTGTTCTTTGAAACGCAAACACAAAAAAAAAGAGGGCAACTCCGCGGCGCCTCTCTTTAAACTGATAAAAGCAATGACTTATCGCTTTGTTTATCCTGCGCCTCAAACTTGGAGTGCATTGTCAGAAAGGGGGGGAGGAGCCAATGAAAGGGCATTAGTGTGTATTTGTTAAAATCTTGTAAATCTTTTGGATTTATGTCGCTTGGTCTGTGGGACCTCAACGCAGCCTTCTGGTTTCCATTGATGTTAAGTCACCGGTCCTGTCGGCCTGTACCTGTAAACCTGCGCAGCCAAGATTTAGCATGTTGACCCTCCTGGCTCTCAGATGGTTGATGGTGGCCGTCTCAAGTTCAGGGGAGATGACCGGCTCATTAGGTTTGGACCTCATTTTTGAGCTCTAGTGAAAAATGGGGTCCAATGAAGTTCCATTGAGGGACTTTTTTGTGTGTATGAAGACACTCTGTATTGAATACTGCTAAAATATTCCCTGATAAATCAGCTTTATTTGGTAACAGAGGTTATTACCAAGTAAAGAATTTAAGAGTCCTGAGTTTCTTCCTCTTTTGCTTTGGCCCGAAAGCATGAAAGCTTGGGAATCGCTGCTCTAGGCCGTGTGTACATGAATGTCATGTCTGTTTGATTTTTGCTAGCCATTTCGATGGCTAATATTGGATGCTAAATTAATCCAATATTATTTAAAATGTCAGCTTAATAGTTTTGAGTTTTGTTGTAAAATAATAGGAAAATCCTGTTAGCAGCAGCTGCTCCCTCATAATGATGACATTGTCAAAATTGTAAAACATAAACATTCTCAGTACTTTTCTCATACCATCTCAGGTTGCAATTCCTAAAGAGAAATCCAAATTATCAAAACTCCATTGGTGGGTCAAAGCTTCACAAAAAGCGGAGGAAAACTGGGAGGAGCTGTTAATGGCTTTGCTCCTTTCTGGAAGTTCTTAGTAGAAGTTTGCACACCACGTCTTTCACCTCCAGCTCCACCCCTTCATGCCCGGGTTGCACTGTGAATGCCCTCTTAACCCGAGCTCAACTCCTGTGCCGACTCTCTGCTTTGAAGCTTAAGCTGAGACTTGAAAGTTGAGTTGGAATTGCTAATGACAACATCAGTTTGCGCTTCCAATTTTCTCCCCCTGTTGCTCTGCTCATACTGTTGACGTGCTGCAAAAACATCCCCACCATTGTTTTTTTTTTTTTTTTTTTTATAGTCTGTAATTGTGCAGTGGGAGGCTCTGCCCCACAGGTCTCTTCCTAATGGCTGTTTGTGTGTTGTTTTAGTGGCAGATTTACGTGTGGGAGGGGCGGCGGGTGCTGATTTACAACCAGCAGTGCCACTGACGGGTTTTAGTGACTGACTACTCGCTCGTTGTGTGTTCCAGGTGATAGTGCAGTCTGGCCGCCAGCCCAGCGTTCTGCAGAAACTTTGTCAGCTGCCCTTCCAGTACTTCAGCCACCCACGTCTCATCAGAGTGTTGTTTCCAACCCTCATCTCGGCCTGTTACAACAACTCTCACAACAAGGCGATCCTGCAGCAGGAGATGAGCTGCGTGCTACTGGCTACCTTCATTCAGGTAAAAAAACATAATAATTTAAAATTGAAAATAGAACCATAAAAGTCATGCCATGTTACCAGATGTTTTCAGACAAAAATTGACTTGGATAATATATTCATCCAACCTGCTGATGACTCCGAGCATCTTGTTTTTAAATAAGCTATCGAAATTAGGTTAATTCACACACCTCGCACAATTCAATCACATTAGCAGTCCATTAGCTAATTGACAAGCGGCGGACGGGGCCGCCGGTGAATCTGCAGCCGGCAGGCTTTTACCAAGACGAATGGATTCCTTCATGGTGGATTTACCTGCCACTGGTTCAACTCCCAGCAAACATCTCTTCTCCTTCATCTTCCTCTGACAACAAGCCCTCCTCGCCACGCTGCAGCCACCGCTGTTTAAACACCGATTAACTTCCATTCAAAGGGAGACAAGCCATTGTCATTTCTTTCAAACAAACCAATAATGCATGGCGTCTTGCCCCGCTGCCCTCAACCGTGTTAAGCTCAGGAACATTCCTCCGAGTGGAGCAACTTAATCCTGGATAGCTGAGTAAATCACAGAGAGATGGAACTGTCACATCACCTTCAACGTTTCCTTCATTTAGTGGTACTTCGTTTTCGTATGTTGTATAATTAAGAAAAGTAATTACAATTTTTTCAGAAATTATAACTGCATCCTCACTTACAGAGCTTCTCATTTTTCCTAGGACTGTGTTCCAAATGAGAAAGACTCAGAGATTAAGATATATAAGAGCGGTAAGTTATTCTATTAAGATAATACTGTTGAGTTTCTTCCAGCTTGTGTCTTTTTTTTAAACGGGACATTTTGTCCCTTTAATTGGAGAAATTCTACTCTAACAGATTAAGGATTTCTGTCAGGCGCTGTGTATAAATGGTTGTCCTTTCTTCCCTGTGCAGCTACCCGATGTCTGCAGAATGACTGCCTGCTGTCCTACCGCTTTCCAAGAGATCAGTGGGACTCAGCCCTGCAGTTTTTCCTCAAGAAGCAGGAGGAATGATGGAGTTGAACTCTTGTGCTCTGAATTAAAAAAAAAAAAAAAAAAGCACAGTTAAACAGTTGCAGAGGGTAATTTCTTGGTGACAGTCTTTTCATTCATAGATTTATCTTTAGACTTTGTCAAATGTAAATAGGTCGAAGCCTTATGTGTTGCATCCATTTTGATTTCTTGGAAATCTTGTTGATGCAAAAGAGAGAATTTGCACAAAAACGTCTTTACAGTTTGAACACTTTACTAGAGTCCGTTTACGGCTTACGTTGTTTTGCATTCATTTGTTTCCGTTGCACAGTTAATAGAAATAAAACATTTAACTATACTGTAATATACAGGTTGCCAAGCATTCTCATCAGTACTGTCTGTTAATTTGTTGTATTTTGGTGGTTACTTATGCGTTAACTACTCCACTAATTTTATTTTATTTTTTTCATCTCTTTGTATTGCAAGGTAATTACATTGTTATTGTTGACAGGAGGAACTTACAAGATGACAAGTGTGTTGTATGAGCATAAATACTGCTTACAGATACCAGTTACTTTCTAATCAACTAGTCAGTTTACGGCTTGAGTCGTTTCAATCTATTTCATTTGTGCAATTCATAGAAATAGGATACATTTAGTTATTTAGAATTTGCCGGTCATTTTCATTAGTACGGTTTCTGTTAATTTATTGGATATAGACTCAGAATGGTTTGTTATGTCATTTGAAAGTTGACAGTTCATTCGAAAGATCTGTGAGGTTTTTACAGTGTAATGACATTGTTCTGCTTGTGGGAGCAATTTACAAGTTAATATGTATGTAGTGTTAGTCTAAATAACTTATTTTTAAGTTATTTATCCACTATGTTAAAAAAAATAGATATTTGCTCTTCAGATAATTCATTTACTGTTTGAACATTTCATTTGAATCCACCTCTTCCTGTTGTGCAGTTAGTCGGGGGAAAAACATTTTCTTATACTGTTGTTTATAATTTGCCAATTACTTTCTGTACTGTTTCTGTTAATTTATTTGTGTTTTTGTATCACAAGAACCTGAATGGTTTATCTAGTCTTTATGTTGCTAGTCATAGTGTTATACAGAAAATATTTACGATTTATGTTTAATTTCATAATTTGTCATTGTTTTCATGTTGTTCAAGGAGTCATTTACAAGCTAATATATTTCAGTTAATAAAGTTATTCAAAATACTATCTGTCCGCTTGTTTCTCTGATTTATTTTAAACACAAGGCACGCCTCCATAGATGGACAGATGGATATGCACAGCTTTCCAAATGATACACATCTGAAAGATTTATCTCATCTGACTTTGCCATTTGAAAGGGTGTATTTGAGTAAAGAGAAACTGACATTTTTCTCAGATTTGAAATAAAAATAATTTTGGATAGACTAATCCTGATTTTCACTCATAACTGCCATGCGTCTTGGCATGTTCTCCACCGGTCTGGGTCCAGGTAATAACCTAATCAGTCCCTCAGTAAGTAGGATAGGTGCTTGTGCACGACTACAAAAGACACTGGAATGAAGTGACTGTCACACATAAAGCTGATTTAATTTTTTTTTTTTTTTTATGCAGTAATCTCTTGTTTTTCCCAGAGCGGAATAAGTACCAGAATGTGTATTTGAGAAATGTAGGGATCTAAACATTCAAACTGAGCCTCTTATTTTCCCCGCTGTGAAAGTGGTACCATCTTCCAGCTCTTTCAAGTTTGCTTTAAATCAGTAATGCTGAAATCTGGGGCCTGTTAAATGTTCAAATGATATATTGCTGAAACGCATAGGCTATCTCAAAAGTTTATGGTTTGTATGTGGACATTTTTTTTTCTACGTTATCTAATATTTTGCGAATGTGTATTTTCTTTGTAAAATGACCTATTGCTGCATTGAAATCTTTGGCATATTTAGTCTAGTTCCCAATCTAGTAGAGAAGGGGGTTGGGGGGTGTTATTTTTATTTTTTGCTTTTCTTTTTAAAAAAAAAATAAATTATTTTAATTTCAATGAGGCTCCTTTTCCCTGGCTGATTAAAACCGATCCTCCCCAACAAATTGCTGAGGTGTAGTGTGTCAGTTCCCGGCTTGACCCGCGTGCTCTCCTGTCCAGCGGCTATTTGTCGCTCAGGATTCCTGCTGGAATGAAAATAAACTGAAGACACGCCGGGATGCGTCCGCAGGCTGCATGGGAGTCCCCTCAGCGCTGCGCTCCGGCGCGTTTAGCTCAGAGTCCACTCAGTGGATCCCTTACAGGTGATGCCAGATGCAGATAAGGGGCCGCCGCTGCCTGAACACCGTCTAGACTTGCAGTCCAATAATACAGGCCTCAACTCTTGTAGCCTATGGTACTATTGCTGTTGTCCAAGTAGAAGCCAATGTGTCTTTAAATCACTCCAGCAATCCCGTGCAAAGTTTGCTTTGAATCTGCCTGCAAAGGGCCGTCATGTTAGAAAAGGGAGCCAACGTAAACATCCAAAACCCCTAAAGCACACCAGCGACAGAGCAGCCGCAACCCATTGTGTCTGATTCGCTGACCCGTGACACGGGGCAAAAGCTTAATAATATCTTGTCAACGATCAGTCACTGATCCACTTGGCTCAGAAACCATAAGCAGATTATATCGGATATAAAAATATGTCAAAGCCAAACCCGAAGCCAGCTTTGTTACTTTGCAACAGCCTTTTATATTTCCAGCTGCAAACTTTCTGCCATTTCAACGGTTCGCTTTATAATATATTTATCTCATTAGGGGCTGGTGTACACGTTTTTTCCAGTTAACGTTTTCAGCAAACTTTAGTTGTTTTGACATTAATTAGTTGATCTCCAGAATTCCTAAAAAATATATATAATAATAATAATAAAAAAAATCTTTCTGTTGTTGGAAACCTAACAAGGCCTACTTCCACTTCCGAATTTAAACGGGTCGCGCGAGGTTATTACCGGTTCATTTATCGTTTTTGCATCTTGTACCATTTTTCTGCAATCATGGCCTATACGTTCCGTAGACGTGTAGCATCATTCCCAGTTTTACTGGTTTTTGTCTTAACACTTTTCTGAACAAACTCTTCAAACCTTCGCAAATGTCGCTGTTCATAAATCAGTCCAGCAAAAGGTAAGATCTCTGAGGCTTGTCCTAAATTTGGAGCCGATGCGTTGCTTCCTCTGACACGCACAATAATTAATTTTACCCCATTTTCAACTAAAAAGCAACTTAGTGTCTTATTTGATAAATTGTTTATGAAAGGAAAAATTAGTTTGCTTTATAGGAATAATTATTATTATTTCTCCGTCTGTTTATTATCCTCACATATCACGGTGAGAACATTCAGCATATTATTTTGCTCTTTTTTATGTTCACAATTCACAAAGACAATTCAGCTTTGATTTCTATTTATAACTCTTTTGAAAAATTAGCATTTAGCTTTTTCTTCAAATTGCTTGCGTTACTGGAGTAAGTGGAACGTCTTGAGCATTCTTCAAAATCGGTGTTGTCTTTAGAACTTATAACTTCGACATAATTTCAGCTAAAATCTGTCTAATTTCACCAAAACACATCGGCTGCAATCGTCGCTAAGGATCGCCCAACGGATGACGTCACCCCCATAACTTTTTAAATTAAGAAACCAAACTCTTCTTATTCCCGCGAGCTTCACTATTCATAGGCAATTTACATATCAAAACATTTACATTTTTTTTTGTTTAGTTTCACCTGCTCTGACAACAGCATTCATTTTGTTCACTTTACTTCAATGAAAAAAATAATATATATATATATATATTATACTTATTAATTGACAAATTGATTATGCATGCAGTAAGCAATTGTTTTATTTATAAGATCAGTTATGTTTGCCTTCATAATAAATAATAATAACTTATTTTACTATAAGAAAGGCGAGAGGTGCACCTCTTTCATCTGATCCAATAATTTACAACAGTCTAGTGAAACTTATCATGCACATCTACACAGGTTGCGTTTCTCTGACAAACATACTGGAATCCTTGACGTTCAGACGTCCAGCATGGGCTTTATGTGCTTGAATCCCATCACATTCTTCCCAGTATATCCAGGTAGCTATTGGCACGATTTTTTTTCTCTTTTTTTTTCTTTTTTTTTTTTTTTTCTTTACAGGAGGAAAGCCCCTGGTGTTCATCTACAGCCGTGTATCCAGGATGCAGTCAGTCCTCCAGTCCTCCCAGTCTGGACCTGCGCGGAATCTATCCTGCAGCATAATCCATCCTGGTCCATTTAATGTCAACGGGGTCTTTTTGCGCTTCCTTGTTTGGATGGTGAGGCTGAGAGCTCGTGTGTGGGGGGTGGAGGTGGGGGCCTCCAGCTGACCCCGACGCCTCCTCACGTGTCGACGGGACTCGGAACCATGCTGTTCGGTGTGTCCGGCAGTTGAGACGACAGGGAGGTCACATCGCTGCCCGAGGAGTTTCCCAAAGAGCCCGACTCAGAGAAAGAAACCTATGGGCGAAACAGCCTGGATCAGTCAAGTGAAAAATGATATAATATTGTGATTTTTATTTTGGTTAGGAGTTTATAATTAAGGTCAAACTATTATTTTTTTCTTTTTGGCCCTTTCTCTTTTTCCTAAATTGTAAGATTATCTACTAAAATCAGAGCATGAGTTTTAGGCTTTTTTTTTTGTTTTTTGTTTTTTTGTAAATGCTGCAAAATTTGTTTCTGGATTATAATGCATATGCTACAGTTTCTTCCTTCCTTTCTTTTCATGCAACTACAGCTGTGTGTTTTGCATGCATTTTAAAACACTCTTATGAATGCAAATGTAGCCCACCAGTTGCTGGAAAGCAGGCTGGTCCAAGTCGGTCTGCAGGGCAAAGTCGCTGAGGCTTTTCCAGGGAGGCTGGTAGGTCTGCACCTCCACTGGATTCCCCTGCACGGCGTTATCGTGCCGGATCGGACTCCCAGCCACCAGAGGAGTGCCTGTCAGGCCCTGCAGATTCTGGCAGGGAATGCAAATAGTTATATAAGATCTTGCATCGTTAGGGAAAACGTGTAATTCGCAATCTATCAAAAGAATGTAAAATAATTTAATAAATAAAGGAGTATCATTGCAGAACAGAGCACTTTCATTAGGAAAGAAAGAACGCAAATATGCGTTCCATGAAAAAAAAAACGAAATTTCATTTAAAAAATGTCATTCACTATACATTTTTATTTATTCTTAATTATTAATTTAGATCCCCCTTTATGTCTCCAAAATGTGTCTTAAAATGTTTTAACTACTAGGCCCTAATCAATATTATCATTATTGTTGTTACAAACAAGACATGTAAACATTATCTGACCATTATCTAATTTTCCTTGCATCAAGAAATGGTTACAGTGTTGCTCGTTTCGATAAAGTTTTAAGAATCAAGGACTGCACTTCGCGTACGGTTTTGTCGCTCTGCTGCTGTTGCTGAAGCTGCTTCATCAGAATGGACTTCTTCTTGTCCTTGCAGCGCTTGTTCTGGAACCAGACCCGGATCACCCTGGGGCTCAGGCCGGTCATCTCCACCAGCTGCTCCTTCATCAGGGCGTCCGGCCTCGGGTTGGCGTTGTAGCACGTCCGTAGCGTGTGCAGCTGCTTCTCGTTGAGCACCGTCCGGACACGGGTGGTCTTTTCGGACTGCTTGTGGACGTGGTTCCGGTGGTGAGGTGGGTGCCGGACCGAAATGGAATCTAAAGACGTTTAAAAATTTAAAACGAAATAATTTGAGCAACAAATTTGCAATGTGTTGCAGAGAAGAAGAAAAAAAAACAACTGAATTTGGAATATTACTAATAATCATCATCGTAATCATAATAATAACTACTGTATACCAGCAATGTGCAGCGGTCTGGTGTGAATGTTCCCGGGGCTCAGCGGGCTTCCTGCAGAGGACCGCTCCACCAACAAGCCGTGATCGGCCTGACACAGAAGCTCGTCGTCCCGCAGCGAGAACTCATCCCCCGGCAGGAGGTGTCGGCTGCACACCGAGCACCGAAAACACTCCATGTGATACACATTGCCTCGGGCCCTCATCACCAGGTCGCTGCTGCAGAAGCCCAAGTCACATTTTGCACATTTGATGCCAAACAATCTGAGAAAGATACATAAAGATATGGATTTGTTATTGAATAGCTCAACGCTTTTCTCAGCATGTTCAAGTGAGCACAGTTACTGAAACCTACTGCGTGCTTCTCTTCTTTGTTGTTGTTCTTATTATTATACTTAATATTATTAATAATAAATTTCACAAACTTCCACAGTGGCCTTCTCTACCTTGCATAATCTCTTTTACAGTAAGTCTTTCCGTCCCGGACGAAGCAAGTGCACGTCTCATCCAGATACTGCTTGCACTCTGCACACTTGAGGCAGGCTGCATGCCACTCCAGGTCCGGGGAAACTCTCAGGATGTACTGGTCATGTATCTGACTTCCACAACCCACGCACATTGCGATTCCCGACTTCTCTACGAAAAGGAAATACATTAATGTGAAACTTTAATGAAACGCATGTTGGATCCACTGTAACCTATAAGAAACTAATGCAAAACAAACACGAACGCCCTTCCAACAATATTAGCTGCGGCGTCAGAATATTGTAGACGCAGAAGCTAAATATTATTGATCATATCATGCAAGGTTATTTCGCAGATTTTTTTAAAAATATATATCTTGTATGAATAATTACATTGCAATCCACGTGTTTTCCCCAAGTGTTAATTTCGCTGTATTTATAAAATAATAATAATAAAAAAGATCGAGAAATTATATTTCAAATGAGTCAAAACAGAGATAAACAGTAAATGTTCCTCAAAATGAAAGTAGCCTTAATCTTACTTTTTGAACGATCCCCCATATCATCCAAGAAAGAAGTGTTGAGCAAGACGTCCACCATACAGGACAGAAAGTCGAGTTGCACACCCACGGACGGAGGAGAGCAGCGGCGGAGGAGCCCGACCGTCCCGTCCCTGGCTGCAGGATAAACTTGTATTCCTCCTCCGGGAGGTGGAGAGAAAACAAAGACCATCGACCAGTGACGTCTGCAGGAACCTGGACCTGTGTAGGTCCGGGGAGAGGGTGCCATATGCAAATCTCCGCCTGGACCCCCTGCTCGATATGTTTTCTGTGGGCAGGCTTTGAGACAGTCTGTTTATGTTGCTCTCTGCTGGCAATGCTTGCAAACCACTCTTCTTCAAATGTGCAAGTTGGAACCTGTTACTTAAAATACCCTTTTTTTTCTTTATATCGGTTGGTGCCATGTTTATTTGCTTTAACAGGTCACGCTTTGTTTACTGAAATTGCTGTATAATATTCATCATTGCCAGTTTATTTTTAACTATTGTTTTTTCTTTCACTTGTAGCCAACATATTGGTAAGAATCTATGAAGTAAATGTTACTACTAATAGCGTCTTACACTAAAACCATTTCTGAATGTAAATGTGTATTTTTTCTTATTTGGCTCTGCTCATTCTCTCCTTTTATATTTTAACCTTTTTTTCTTCTATTTTTATTATTATTATTTTTTACTTTGTTCTTTTTTTTTGGTGAGTGTATAGCATATATTCAGTCACACCGCTGTGGGGCGACCTCTACTGGAAGAATTTTCACATTTCCACAATTATAGAAAATCTAAGTCTTAAAAATGTGAGTTTAAACACAAAGTCCACAGGATACTTGGTGCGATGATTGAAATTTAAAATGAAAAAGTTGATGACTAAATTTGAAGTTATTTTTTTTTAAGCTAAAACACCAACGTGAAATAATGTGAGATAGAGCTCCACACATAATGCAGGCTATACTCAGGTACATGTTGATCTTCAGAGGGGAAAAATTTGTATTTGTTTTTTTAGGTTGCACTATTTTACTGTTCTATCTAATATATTTAGGTAGAATAAATATATTCTATGAATATATTAATATATTTATTTGAAATGGTTAGAAAGAGTAAAGGATTACTCTACAAAAAAGGTAGAGTAATCTACCTTTTTTGGTAGATTACTCTACCAAAAAAGGTAGAGTAATCTACCTTTTTTGGTAGATTACTCAAAAAAGGTAGTAATCTACCTAAAAGGTAGTAATCTATACATACATACATGTAGTATAGATTACTATATGTATGTATAGTAATCTATACATACATACATACATACATACATACATACATACATACATACATACATACATACATACATACATACATACATACATACATGTATGTATGTATGTATAGATACATACATACATACATACATGTATGTATGTAACATGTATGTAACATACATGTATGTATGTTACATACATACATGTATGTATGTAACATACATACATATACAGTATATATGTATGTATGTTACATACATACATATATACTGCTCAAAAAAATAAAGGGAACATTTCACTTTAATTTTGTGTGTGGCTCCAAATCCAGACCTCCATTGGTTAATAAATTTGATTTCCATTGATGATTTTTGTGTGATTTTGTTGTCAGCACATTCAACTTTGTACAGAACAAAGTATTCAATGAGAATATTTCATTCATTCAGATCTAGGATGTGTTATTTGAGTGTTCCCTTTATTTTTTTGAGCAGTGTATATATATACAGTTATGAGGCGACAGGGAGAAATGCAACCAAGCTCTCCGGAAAATTCTCGGGATTCTATCGCGAGATTTTCCTACTAACGTCCTTGCATAAACTCCACTCGCAGATATCCCTCCGCTGCAGCTAGACGAAACATCAGGTGTCCATTATGAACAGAGTTTTAAACAAATCATCTCTGAGGAATCTGGTAAGAGTTTAACTGATCTATTACAGCCAATACGTTGCTCCGTTTTAGGTGTTTAAGGTTCCCTAAGCTATACACATCTAACTTGTGTATACTTTTGTTATTGATGCTAACTGGTTAGCTCGTTCAGTTGTACTCACTGTGCAATTACTTAATTCTAGATATGCATCGGGTTACTTCTAATGTATCATTTTTGTATCAAACATGCATGTTTGACAATAGCTGAAGCTTAAGGTTTCGTTTCAGTCAGTTCTCTTTTTGTGTTTGCATCGCTAGCTTAGCACTTAGCTCGTAATGTTAGTTACGAAACTGCAACTTTGTCAATGACAAACGGCCACACTGTTATGAAATATATTTTAGTTTAATATTAACCACTGCTATACATTATATTTTACTTTCTCTTTAAGTCGTCCCTAGAATTGTTGCCTTAACAAGTTTATGTAAACAAAACGGCCGTAAGTTTTACATTAACATCATGCTAATGTAAATATTTTAGCTGATTGAAACTATAAGGTTCCTCTAAAATTCTGCATTACTATTAAAATGTTGAAATGTATGCTCACTCTGTTTTTCATTGTTCAGCTGAATAAAATGTAACTTAATTTGAAGCTGTTACTTCTAGACTGTTTTTAGTTTTATTAGCATTTAAATGAGAAAAAACTGCATCTGCTTTTTTTTTTTTGGCTGTACTTAATCTGAATGTCCTTTCATATCATGTGTCACATCATCATATCTAGATTCAGCTGGTAAAATCCTGTCTTGTTGTGACACAGCTGGATGTGGCTTGTCTAGAGGTTGTTTGTCTGCCATCATAATCTCCCATGTGGACTCTCCCCACACTAGTTTGTACAGTCTCGTTTCCACAAAATATCATGTGCTGGTAAAGGATTTCAGTGGTGTCATAAATTTGAGTAAATGGAACACAGTTTCACATCATTTACACAAAAAATACTAAAATGGTTACCATGCTCAAACTGCTTTTTATTTGAAACACAAGCTCATAAGTCCAAGAGTTACTACTGATACTGCTAAAATAATAAGACAATCTTGACTGTGCCATCCTTTCTGAATCTTAATTTTAGGCCTTTTAAAGGCAGGGCATGGGTGTGTTTGTCAGTATGTTGTGTTTGAATACCAAACTGGTATTGAAGAGCTTACAGGTGCCCTCCTGTCCCCGATCTCCCTCCCACCTGTCGGCTCTGTTCATTCACAGCCTGTGTCCGCACATGGTAACTGATCTGTATTTCCCAACAGACTGGCCTCATCCAGAGGTTTCAGAGCACCTTGGTCGTCGCAGAACACAACAATGACAAGCTGACCCCCATTACTCTCAATGCCATCACTGCTGCCGGTAAGCTGGGCGGAGATGTGTCCTGTCTGATTGCAGGAACAAACTGTGCAAAGGTAAGAAGCATTTCTGCTGCTAAACAGTCTATTACTAAAACTATGCACAGCAATTTGTCATAAACAAAACTTGCTCCGAAACGGGTTTATTCATGATTCACACCGTTCAAAGCATCAAGCCCGCGTCTGTTAATTTTGTTAGCCATTAAATATGAATAATAAATGTAGCTATACCATCACTAATGCAAGCCCTTGATTGTCGACCCACATCGTTTTTCTTTCTTTTGAGGTTGTGGAGGAGATCAGTAAAGTACAGGGTGTGAAGAAGATTCTGGTGGCTCAGCATGACTCTTACAAAGGTGCCTTGCCAGGTATGTTGTTCATAACACATTTATTGAACAAGTTGTTCCTATTATAATGTTGGTATTTAAATCATTTTTCAATATTGGTACACTTTCAAAGTTAGGACATCATTCAAGTTACCATGAAATCCTTTTTTTTTTTTTTTTTTTAAAAAAAACAAAAAAGGGTGTTTTGTGGAAACCTTGGCCAGTGATTTGTAGTTGAATATTTATGATTACACTGCAGTCTGAGGTTGAATTTTCATATGATCATATGATTTTCTGTTTGGTTTGCAGAGGAGTTGACTCCCCTTATCTTGGAAACACAAAAGCAGTTCAACTTTACTCATATCTGTGCTGGTGCATCTGCTTTTGGAAAGGTAAAATCCTGCTTACATCCAGGATTCTTTGCCTCCATCTCTGATCAGTCATGTATGACTTATATCCCCAACTCTCATTGCTTCATTCAATAGAATCTGCTTCCCAGAGTTGCTGCCAAGTTGGATGTTGCCCCAGTTTCAGATATTATTGAAATCAAATCTCCAGATACTTTTGTCAGGACTATTTATGCAGGTATGACAACCTTAAGTAGACCACTGCAAATTATTATTCTGAATCAAATTTCTTTTTAAATTATATATTTTTGATCTTTTTTTTGTTGATTTAGCTCAGTTTTGTGGTTTAGTTCTGAAACGAAACATATCTCGGTACAGGAAACGCCCTCAGCACGGTGAAATGCAACGAGGCGGTCAAGGTCTTCACTGTCCGAGGGACGGCGTTCGAAGCCGCTTCAGCAGAGGGAGGAAGTGCTGCATCAGAAGAAGGTGTTACAGATTCAGCCTCCCGTGTTCGAGCACACCCTTTAAAAGAAAACGAAGCAAGCTGTGTCGAAATCCTGTCTCGCTCTTACCGATTATCGCCGTTCTGATTTGCAGTTGCTTCTACTCCTCCTGCTGGAGTTTCCGAGTGGCTCGAGCAAAATTTGACAAAGAGCGACCGTCCCGAGCTGACGAGTGCAAAGGTTGTGGTGTCGGGAGGTATGAACCCACCGCCCGTCTCTGATTCAAGATCTCAAAATGAATTTATCACTGTTAATAATGGGCAGCACAAAAAAAATAAAAAAAAAAGTCTCCAAGCAGCTAATGTCGAGCTCTTATTTTTCTAGGAAGAGGCTTGAAGAGCGGAGAGAATTTCAAACTGCTTTATGACCTCGCTGACAAATTGAACGCTGCTGGTACGATGAGAAATACGAGGGTTCATTTGTTATAGTTGTGCCGATTGATTAAAATGTAAATCTGTGGTGTTTTTTTTTTAATTTTTTTTATTGCAGTCGGTGCATCCAGAGCTGCAGTGGATGCTGGGTTCGTCCCTAATGACATGCAAGTTGGACAGACTGGCAAGATCGTGGCGCCCGTATGTTCAACCTTACATCAGTTGAATGTTTGTGGGAAACACTTGATCAACAAATGAAGGGGGCGTTAGGAAATTGACTAACTTGTGGTTAAAGAGATGAAGCTGTTTTTCATCTTTAAAATTTGAGCAGAACTTAAGCTCAGCTGCAGCATTAATGTTGTACACTTTACTGTGAGAATCGTCTGCTGTCCTCTACACAACAATTCAGCGAGACGGCGATGGCTGGTCCTTTCGAAAAGCTTAACTTCCTATTATGATTCAGCCAGGATACCCCAGCTGTGATTATCCACACATTAGGCTCCTTTGAAATGTGCCTGCTGGCACATTTAGCGGCCCTAAGTGATTTAGCTGATCCATTAGAGCAGAATGGAGTGGATGTCTGACCAGAGCCTCAGACGTGTCGTTTTCATCATTTTTTTTTTTTTCTCTCTCCAGTTTACATTAGATCACTCATGGGTACTATACTTCCTCTGAATCCTCAGTTGGAACATTCACTGCATAGTTCAGGTTCAGGTCTCTGACACTTTTTACGAAAAAAATATATTAAAAGTGTGTAAATGAATTTGTAAAGTTTTACTTTTTAACTTCGGAGTATTTATTTCATTTTGGTGTTCCAGAAAAATCCCTTGAAAGTAAATGCGACATTTTGTTGTTGTTGAAGATTAGAATGTTTACGATGATATAATTTGTAATTCACATTGTTCACTACTTTTCAGCTTAGCACACACAGTTTAAAAGATTGAAAAAAATACCGTGCGAGTGTGAAATATTGGTCACCAAGTCTCTGGTGACCAATATTTGCCTTGGTGACCAATCTTTGTTGTCAGATGATGCCAATATTTAGCTTAGCAAAGCAAGTCTTGCTCACTTCAAAGTACGTTTGAGAATATGTCATTATGCTGTGGGATCCTTTCTAAAGGCTCTGGAAATTACAGTGATTAACATCATAGATTATTTGATACACTGGAATGTCTTTAAAGGATAAAATCTGGTAAATACTACCAGTCAATTGAAACAAAGGTTGTTAGTGGGTCTTTCTACAGGATAATTTTACTAAACTTATGGCCAAATCAACACAAAACTCTGGATTATTTCTCTTGATTTGTGATGCTTCTCTCTGTATGTAAAATATAAAAGACCACCAGGAGCTGCTGTTTTTTTTTTTTTTTTTTCCCTAAGCAAGGTGTGGTTGCATAGCATTGATGGGCATCATTATTTGTGCAACCAATGAGTTTGGTAAATACTGCTGCAATGAAAAATGCATTGGTTTTTTTCCCACACATCGACGACTTTATCTGTGGTAGTGAATAACTTTGCTGCAGGTTTCATTAAACATCTGACCTGGGTTTTCCGTGCCGGTTCAGCTGTGTTTAGTCACGACTAACCTCTTTTCATGTTTCATTTCTTAGGAGCTGTACATTGCAGTTGGAATCTCTGGAGCAATCCAACACCTGGCTGGAATGAAAGACAGCAAGGTAAAGTTGGAGAACAAAGACAAATATTTTATTTTTTATAAATCCATTTTTCTGCTTTCCTGTGCCTCCATGCCTCATTTAGTTAAGCCAGTAATAGTGGTGTTTTACACAGATTTCAGGCAATTCTAATATATTGTTTTTTTTTCCCTTTTTAGACTATTGTTGCCATCAACAAAGACCCCGAAGCTCCCATTTTCCAGGTGGCTGACTATGGCCTTGTGGCGGATCTTTTTAAGGTGAGTGTCTATGAGCAAAACAAACTCGTATTAAGGTCTGACAAACCCAGCGTTTTATTAACTTTTAGTCCAGAATAACAGTCGGAATATAACATTTGTTTCCTAACTTATAAATTTTGCAGGATGCCTTATTCCACCTAATGGAAATGTGCAACTGCTGAATTATTAAGCTCTTGAATTAATCTAAGGAGGGTTCTGGCTGGTGCGTGCTGCCATGAGGAGACCACATTAGCATCTCAGGAGATATCAAAACTGATCAATAGCCGGATAAGAGTTGGCCTCGGTTGGTGTTCTGAGCTTCGACTTGCCAGACCTCTTATACGCTCAGTTGCGTTCTTGTGTCAAGTTGGTGCTCGGGGATATCGAGCCAGGCGCGTTGGCATGACTAACACTGGACTCCAGTGCCGTCTGTGAAAGGCTAGCAGGTTATATTTTCATGTGTGTCCTGTTGGTCATGTTTTATTTAGCCCCGCAGTAGTGGCTGAGCAGCCCAGGTGTCCTGACAAACTCTGTAGGAGTGATTAGGAATAAGCTGGTGGCAGCAGAGTTGTGACCTGCTGGGTGAGATCATCTTACATGTGATCACTCCTCAGATAACTGATTAAAATGGATGGGCTCTCTACTTTTTTCCTAAATGGACATTGATACCCTGCAGGAACTCGGGCAGTGACTGATGATTCTCCTCGGACGCCGCTCGAGTCAAATGCGGAGGCATGTGAATAAATTAGCATGCATATTCGTCTGAAGCAGGCGCTCGAGTCCGTAGCATCATGCCAAAAGGATTCAGACCGCTTAAGCTTCTCCGCATTGTGTGACGTTGCAACCACAAACTGCAGGATCACGTTGAGATTTCGTTGGACGTGTCAAGACAAAGTAGTGCATTATTTTGGGGGTGGGTGAAAAGTTGATGTTTATTTATTAGCTTTTGTTTTTTTTTTCCAGCCTCTTTTCCTCTCATACCCCATAAATTAAATGCACTGCAATAAACTCCCCTCAGAAGCCACATAGATTTTAGAATTTTAAACTCTTCTTTGAAGGCCTAAGAGATTTATTAGAGAACATTGTTGAACATTATTGAAGTGATGCCACTGATAACGACACAAAAGTAATTTCATCCATTTTTCTCCAAAGGCTGTTCCTGAGATGACAGAAGCTCTGAGCAAGTGAGGGGAAATCGAACCAGCGCTTCGTCGCACAGATGGAATAAATAATAGAGCAACGATGGGAAACAGTCTCTGCCTTAACACATTGTTGAATCTGTATGTTGGTGTTCTATAAAATCTCGTCATTCTTTTAAATCCCAGTTCTTGACGCAGACTGCGGGTATCAGATGGTTAATGGATGGCCTCTGCTTTTATCTTTTTGCTCTCCGTAGTACACGTAAATTGTATTTAAAGTCTTGGAACGGTGCTTTGGGACATGTAAGATGTCTCAAAGGAAATGTACAGTAAGTAAAGAGATGCTTTTTGAAAAGCAGTGTATTAAACACAGCTCAAAACGTCTATGAATTTGCCATGTTTCTTTTTTGCTTTTTATTAAGTTGCAGCATTGCTTTACCTTGATCAGAGAAACGTTTAAAAAGTTTCCAATGTGGTCACAAATCCTAAAGGTTCATGCTATCATTTTTTTTTTTTTTTTTTGCACTTTATTTAAACTTCTCACATTTCTTAATCTTTTGTGAGACAGTCATACTCATTTGTGAATATTTACACAAAAGTATGTGAAACAAACAAAAAAACATTTATTTAAGCTTAGATGAAACCTGAAGGGTTTTAAATACCTTAATGTGGTATGGCAAAATCTTGAATAATCTTATTAAACTGGGGTCGGACAGTTTCCAGTCATGGCACCTGGAGTAATTGCAAATCATCTGAAATTTTAAAAGTCCAAAGATAAAATTCCTTTAACTCTGACTGTGGATAAAAAATGTAGAAAGTGAAAGAATAGAAGTTGAGATGATATTTTGCCCTGCAGGAGTCCATCGAGACGGACTGTTAATGAATTTGGAGATTTTGACTTAGACACTGCTGCCTGTTTCCAGGTGATGTAATGAACAAGATTATTTGGAGAGCTCTAAAGTGTGAGAACAATGACGTTAAACCCTCAGCACCATCATCTTCCCCTCTTCATTTTCTAAAAAAAAAAAAGAACATATGAAAAAGCAAACTTGTCAGCACAGGCTTTTTTTTTTTTTTTTTTTTTTTTTAATGTCAAACCTTTTTTATTCTGGTGGTTTGTGTTTGGAAAAGTAAAAAATTTTCAATTCCTGAAAAGTGTAGCCTGATGAATAATCTGTCTATATTTTATCAGTGCCCCCTGTGGTGAGTTCTTCCTCTTACATCCCAGCAATATAAAGAAGATTAAAGGCAGAGTTCATGTACCAGTGACTTGTCAGGGTAATTGAGTTTTTCTTTTTTTTTCTTTTTTTTTTGCATTTGCATTTGATCTGACGAGTAAGCCTCGATAGCTGGTCTGTGAAATTCCTACGCTTCTGACAGGCGGTTGACTGAAGTCTCCACTGATCCCATCATCCTGTACTTCTCCTCGAGCAGAGGCTCGTTACCCTGCAGGTGGATAACAGGCTTGCCGTGAAGCCCGATCCGGCTCTCTTGGTTCCTCTTGTTATAAATGTTCAGTCTGCGCTCCAGCTCTGGGCTGGTTTTGGTGGAACCGGTCGGACTGGGCGGTTTCAGATTGACGGGGTCCAAGCCCTTCTGAGTGAGACAGGAGTCCTCAGACAGCGAGTAGAGCAGCTCCTGCACCACGGTGCTGGGGCTCCCCCGCGGCTGGGGGCCCAGGGCCAGCGGGCTGCTGTACGGTGGCGGGTAGCAGCGCTGGTTGCTGTAGTCCGTGGAGGTGGAGGCCTCGCGCACCGTGGAGCTGCAGTCCATGCTGGAGCCCAGCGTGTGGCTGCTGATGCTGTGCTGACGGGCGCTGAAGCTGCTGCGGGACACGGCGGTGGTGGACGCCTCGCTCACGGAGCTGCTGGTGCGCTGCAGTCGGCTGGACGGCGCCGCGTCGGCGCTCACTAAGGTAGAGGGAAGCTGGCTGGGGTTGTTGGGCAGATGGACATCTATCGCTGCCGTTGTGATGACACGGGCTGGGTCTGGGATCCCCATGTCTGCAACATATATATATATATATATATATATATATTATTTTAAATAAAACAACCTTGGAATGAAGTCATCTTGCCAACATTTGTGTACCTTTGAACTTCAATGTATTGGGAGTTTTGTACGACTCACAAAACTAAACGAGGGCATAATTGTGAAGCGAAAGAACAGGAAAAAGAAATATCAAAAATCTTCACGTATAAAAAGACTTAGTCTGGTGTACCTTTATGTTCACCCCCCTTTACTTTGATGCCGCTAAATAAAATGCAGTGGAACCTGTTGCCTTTAAAAGTAACCTAAATTAGTAAAATAGGGTCCACCTGTGTATAATTTAATCAAAACATGAGTAGAGCTGTTCTATGAAGACCTCAGGGGTTTGTTAGAGCACATTAGTGACTGAATAGGGTCCCGACTAACAAGGAAAGTAGAAGAAGATGCTTTAGTCAAATTTGTCAAGAATTGAACTTTTTGGTCCAACGTGCAGAAGTTAACAGTGAACATCACACTTAACACTAAATTCCCACCTTAAAACATGGTAGTGGCAGCCTCATGCTGTGGGGATGCCTTTATTAACCAGGGACTCTGAAAATGTTCAGATTGACTGGATAGTAGGCAGAGCTAAATCCTGGACAGAGACCTATAAGAAGCTGCAAAAGTTCTTCCAGCGGAATAACGACCCTAAACTACAGAGGAAGTTTAGGGTCGTCATCTATTCACAGTAGATTCATGTCTGCGAATAGAAGCTTTTCTGTCTGATTTTCCTAAGATGGTTGGACAAAAGTCTGAGCTATTTTCCTTTTCAGCAACTATGGACTGCTTGTTGTTGCGCTATCCATCTGAACCCCAGTTTTGTGTACCAGCAGTTGCAATGTGACAAAATGGGGAAAAACCTCAAAGAGAACAAACGGCCTACAAAAATCACAGTTTTGGTTTGCTGATACTCACCGCTGCTTGGCTCGCTGTAGTACTGGCTGATGTAGTTATTCATGTCATCCTGACCATGATGGTCTGAAAATAGAAAAAAAAAAAGGATTAAACTCATCCCAGTGTAAATATAGTGTAGTAGTTGCAAATTAACAGTAAAACACAAAATCAGTGTAAGTTATATAAGAAAGAAGAAAGTTATCCCCCAAAATCCTCATTTATTATAATACAACCTCTGGGGATTATTAAAATGGAGCTATGGTAACAAATAAGTAGTAAATAATAAATAAAATGCATGAGTAAATATGTGTAATAGTACACAATTGTTAGATGTTTAATATTAACAATATCTACATCTTTCTGTGTAATGACTAGTTAAGTATATGTTTTATGCAACTTTTTACAGGTGAGCCCGAGGAATATTTTATATATGAAGGTTTTTTTTTTGTTTGTTTTGATATGTTAAGCAAATAAAATTCAACCAAATTCAAAACAACTGAACTATCAAAAGCAAACTCTGTATTACATTGTAATGAATGACTCACTATGCTGTTGCATACATACTGAGATTACATTGAAGTACTTAAACATAATTGAATGATTCATTTCTGTTGCAGACAAATTTAAATGCAAAAACAAACAAAAAAAAAATTAAATTCTTCAACAAAAATCAATAAGTAAACGACAAATTCCTAAACATTTCTAATCCAGTTAGATAAAAAATTTGTGACACATTCACATTTTACAAATGTACACTTTTGGAAAACGTCTCTCTGCGTAACTGTTGATATGCCCGACTCCACAGCGTATTGATTTATTCTTGGGGGGGATTTTATTTTTATGAGTCTGTCCTCATTGGTCAGTCCAAACAGCGACAGACACCATTCCCCAAAATGATCAATACCACTTGAGTGCGAGACTTTCAAGCCCAGCTGAAACGCAGTCCGACTTCAAACATGGCGTCTGTTTCACTCTGTGATTTATAACGCCGATAATAAAAAAAAATGCTTCGGTGTTGTGAGCCCCTGACATCACCTGTACAGACAGTGCTCTGTGTCCTCTGAGTTATGAGCCGTCTCCGTGTGAGAGGTTTATAGTCCAGGCTCTGGCTCACTATGTGATCTATAGTGCAGGCGTGGCACCAGAATTTTGATGAGGAAGGTGAGAAGATTTATTCTGAGAGACACCAGCACCCTTACACCGTCTGATGAATGTTTATTCTGTGGAGGATAAAGGAAGTCGTGCTACATTTTCTGCAAATTCTTGTCTTCGTTTGCTTATTTTGTTGCCTCCAGCAAGCCAAATTGTCAAATATTCCTTTTAAAGTCAACTAGACAAATTGTTAAACTATATGTTGGTATGTTGGACAATATGCAGAGGCTGTGCTAATACCAGTTCTGCACTTTTATGGCATCTTAACAAGTTTTTTTTACATTGCTCAAATCTGACCTGAAGTGTACAAAAAA
>NW_015112794.1:325026-325509 GCF_001443285.1 Poecilia latipinna | reverse complement strand
ATATATATATATTATTTTCAGATTCCAAAGTTAGAAGGCTCACTGCTTAAGGTGTCTCAACAAGACTTTGAATCATAGTTCATACTCAGTTTTTTTTTTTCAAAGCTACTTTTTAATTTTGCCCTTACGTAATGACAGTTTTGAATGTGCTGTGCTTTTTTTTTTTGGACAACTGAGAGTAGTTTGAAATAATTCCGGAAATAGATAAGGCCAGATCACGATCATTGTGTCCTGACATATAAAACACGAAGTAATATTTTTATTGGGACTGTAATTGTCAGAATCAGGAAGAAGGCTTGGAGGGAAAAACGTCTTCTAAAAGACCTCTAGAAAGCCCAAGAGAGCTATTGTTCATGTCCACTTTAAAAGATTTAGAAGGTCCATCGGTTTGGAAGGAACATTTGCAGAAACAAATGGTGACTTGGATGTATCCTAGGGTGAACTAACTTAGTTCTTTTTTTTTTTTTTTTTTTTTTTTTTTTT